>NC_091982.1:84027797-84155399 GCF_044704955.1 Pristiophorus japonicus | reverse complement strand
GTCCTAAATGCCCGATCCCTTATTCTGAGACTCTGACCCCTGGTTCTAGACTCCCAGCCAGGGGAAACAGCCCCCCTGCATCTACCCTGTCGAGCCCTGTAAGAATGTTGCATGTTTCAATGAGATCACCTCTCATTCTTCTAAATTCTTAGAGAATAGAGGCCCAGTCTACTCAATCTCTCCTCATAGAACAATTCCCCCATCCCAGGAATCAGTTTGGTGAACCTTCAATGCACTCCCTCAATGGCAAGTATACCCATCCTTAGGTAAGGAGGCCAAAACTGTACACACATACTCCAGGTGTGGTCTCACCAGCGCCCGATATAATTGCAGTAAGACATCTTTACTCTTATACTCAAATTCTCTTGTAATAAAGGCCAACATACCATTTCCTTTCTTAATTGCTTGCTGTGCCTGCAGGTTAACTTTCAGTGATTTGTGTACAAGGACACCCAGGTCCCTCTGAACACCAACATTTCCCAATCCCTCACCATTTAAAAAATATTCTGCGTTGCTATTTTTCCTACCAAAGTGGATAACTTCACATTTCTCCATATTCTCCACATTATGGGCCCAAGTTTCGGGCCCATAGAACGGCGCAGCTCCGACCTGGACGCCCGTTTTTCGCGCCACAAAGTGCGCCTAAAAAAAACTTAGATTCTCCGGCTCCCTGCTGGTCCTCATGGCGCAGCACGAGCTGTGGGGGGCGGAGCTAGGTCCCTGCGCTGAAAACAGTGCCGGGACCTCTGCACATGCGCGCTACAGTGGACGCGCATGTGCAGTAGCTCGAGGTGCCCGAAGCACGCAGCCCCGAGCCCTGGCCGAATGGCCTCACTGGGTCTGCGTGCTTAAAGCTGCCTCCCACGCCCAGCTCCTGCTTCCTCCCGACCCGACCCGACTCGACTCTTTCCCCCCCACCCCCCCCACCGGACAGAACACCGACCTGACTCCCGCTCCACCCGGACTGGACCCGTCCCACGCTCCCCCTCCCCCACAACCTGACCTCCCTCCTCCCCCGCCCCCCCCGAACCGAACCGACCTTCCTCCCACCACGGCCCCGACCCGACCCGCGCACCCGAACCCGACCCAACCTGAGCTCCTTCTCCCCGCCCCCGACACAAACCGACCCGACCCGACCCGCGCTCCCCCCCGCCCACCCGAACCAACCCGACCTCCCTCCGACCCGCGCTCCTGACCCAACCCAACGCCATCTACCTGTAAATCTGGTGCTGGGGTCGGGTCCTGCCCGAAGTCTTAGGCCCGGCCCGTTCAGCCTCCCTCCCCCTTCTCCTTCCCCCCCCCACCCCATCTCATTTCCCCCCCCATCTCATTTCCCCCCCTCATCTCATTTCCCCCCCCCATCTCCTTTCCCCCAGCCCCATCTCCTTTCCCCCAGCCCCATCTCCTTTCCCCCAGCCCCTTCTCCTTTCCCCCAGCCCCTTCTCCTTTCCCCCAGCCCCTTCTCCTTTCCCCCAGCCCCTTCTCCCTTTCCAGGACCCCCCTTCTCTCCCTTTCCAGGACCCCCCTTCTCTCCCTTTCCAGGACCCCCCTTCTCTCCCTTTCCAGGACCCCCCTTCTCTCCCTTTCCAGGACCCCCCTTCTCTCCCTTTCCAGGACCCCCCTTCTCTCCCTTTCCAGGACCCCCCTTCTCTCCCTTTCCAGGACCCCCCTTCTCTCCCTTTCCAGGACCCCCCTTCTCTCCCTTTCCAGGACCCCCCTTCTCTCCCTTTCCAGGACCCCCCTTCTCTCCCTTTCCAGGACCCCCCTTCTCTCCCTTTCCAGGACCCCCCTTCTCTCCCTTTCCAGGACCCCCCTTCTCTCCCTTTCCAGGACCCCCCTTCTCTCCCTTTCCAGGACCCCCCTTCTCTCCCTTTCCAGGACCCCCCTTCTCTCCCTTTCCAGGACCCCCCTTCTCTCCCTTTCCAGGACCCCCCTTCTCTCCCTTTCCAGGACCCCCCTTCTCTCCCTTTCCAGGACCCCCCTTCTCTCCCTTTCCAGGACCCCCCTTCTCTCCCTTTCCAGGACCCCCCTTCTCTCCCTTTCCAGGACCCCCCTTCTCTCCCTTTCCAGGACCCCCCTTCTCTCCCTTTCCAGGACCCCCCTTCTCTCCCTTTCCAGGACCCCCCTTCTCTCCCTTTCCAGGACCCCCCTTCTCTCCCTTTCCAGGACCCCCCTTCTCTCCCTTTCCAGGACCCCCCTTCTCTCCCTTTCCAGGACCCCCCTTCTCTCCCTTTCCAGGACCCCCCCTTCTCTCCCTTTCCAGGACCCCCCTTCTCTCCCTTTCCAGGACCCCCCTTCTCTCCCTTTCCAGGACCCCCCTTCTCTCCCTTTCCAGGACCCCCCTTCTCTCCCTTTCCAGGACCCCCCTTCTCTCCCTTTCCAGGACCCCCCTTCTCTCCCTTTCCAGGACCCCCCTTCTCTCCCTTTCCAGGACCCCCCTTCTCTCCCTTTCCAGGACCCCCCTTCTCTCCCTTTCCAGGACCCCCCTTCTCTCCCTTTCCAGGACCCCCCTTCTCTCCCTTTCCAGGACCCCCCTTCTCTCCCTTTCCAGGACCCCCCTTCTCTCCCTTTCCAGGACCCCCCTTCTCTCCCTTTCCAGGACCCCCCTTCTCTCCCTTTCCAGGACCCCCCTTCTCTCCCTTTCCAGGACCCCCCTTCTCTCCCTTTCCAGGACCCCCCTTCTCTCCCTTTCCAGGACCCCCCTTCTCTCCCTTTCCAGGACCCCCCTTCTCTCCCTTTCCAGGACCCCCCTTCTCTCCCTTTCCAGGACCCCCCTTCTCTACCTTTCCAGGACCCCCCTTCTCTCCCTTTCCAGGACCCCCCTTCTCTCCCTTTCCAGGACCCCCCTTCTCTCCCTTTCCAGGACCCCCCTTCTCTCCCTTTCCAGGACCCCCCTTCTCTCCCTTTCCAGGACCCCCCTTCTCTCCCTTTCCAGGACCCCCCTTCTCTCCCTTTCCAGGACCCCCCTTCTCTCCCTTTCCAGGACCCCCCTTCTCTCCCTTTCCAGGACCCCCCCTTCTCTCCCTTTCCAGGACCCCCCTTCTCTCCCTTTCCAGGACCCCCCTTCTCTCCCTTTCCAGGACCCCCCTTCTCTCCCTTTCCAGGACCCCCCTTCTCTCCCTTTCCAGGACCCCCCTTCTCTCCCTTTCCAGGACCCCCCTTCTCTCCCTTTCCAGGACCCCCCTTCTCTCCCTTTCCAGGACCCCCCTTCTCTCCCTTTCCAGGACCCCCCTTCTCTCCCTTTCCAGGACCCCCCTTCTCTCCCTTTCCAGGACCCCCCTTCTCTCCCTTTCCAGGACCCCCCTTCTCTCCCTTTCCAGGACCCCCCTTCTCTCCCTTTCCAGGACCCCCCTTCTCTCCCTTTCCAGGACCCCCCTTCTCTCCCTTTCCAGGACCCCCCTTCTCTCCCTTTCCAGGACCCCCCTTCTCTCCCTTTCCAGGACCCCCCTTCTCTCCCTTTCCAGGACCCCCCTTCTCTCCCTTTCCAGGACTCCCCTTCTCTCCCTTTCCAGGACCCCCCTTCTCTCCCTTTCCAGGACCCCCCTTCTCTCCCTTTCCAGGACCCCCCTTCTCTCCCTTTCCAGGACCCCCCTTTTCTCCCTTTCCAGGACCCCCCTTCTCTCCCTTTCCAGGACCCCCCTTCTCTCCCTTTCCAGGACCCCCCTTCTCTCCCTTTCCAGGACCCCCCTTCTCTCCCTTTCCAGGACCCCCCTTCTCTCCCTTTCCAGGACCCCCCTTCTCTCCCTTTCCAGGACCCCCCTTCTCTCCCTTTCCAGGACCCCCCTTCTCTCCCTTTCCAGGACCCCCCTTCTCTCCCTTTCCAGGACCCCCCTTCTCTCCCTTTCCAGGACCCCCCTTCTCTCCCTTTCCAGGACCCCCCTTCTCTCCCTTTCCAGGACCCCCCTTCTCTCCCTTTCCAGGACCCCCCTTCTCTCCCTTTCCAGGACCCCCCTTCTCTCCCTTTCCAGGACCCCCCTTCTCTCCCTTTCCAGGACCCCCCTTCTCTCCCTTTCCAGGACCCCCCTTCTCTCCCTTTCCAGGACCCCCCTTCTCTCCCTTTCCAGGACCCCCCTTCTCTCCCTTTCCAGGACCCCCCTTCTCTCCCTTTCCAGGACCCCCCTTCTCTCCCCCTCCCCCCATCTCTTCCCCCTCCCCCATCTCTCCCTCTCCCCCTCCCCCCATCTCTCCCCCTCCCCCCATCTCTCCCCCTCCCCCATCTCTCCCCCTCCCCCATCTCTCCCCCTCCCCCCATCTCTCCCCCTCCCCCCATCTCTCCCCCTCCCCCCATCTCTCCCCCTCCCCCCATCTCTGCCCCTCCCCCCCTTCTCTGCCCCTCCCCCCCTTCTCTGCCCCTCCCCCCCTTCTCTGCCCCTCCCCCCCTTCTCTGCCCCTCCCCCCCTTCTCTGCCCCTCCCCCCCTTCTCTGCCCCTCCCCCCCTTCTCTGCCCCTCCCCCCCTTCTCTGCCCCTCCCCCCCTTCTCTGCCCCTCCCCCCCTTCTCTGCCCCTCCCCCCCTTCTCTGCCCCTCCCCCCCTTCTCTGCCCCTCCCCCCCTTCTCTGCCCCTCCCCCCCTTCTCTGCCCCTCCCCCCCTTCTCTGCCCCTCCCCCCCTTCTCTGCCCCTCCCCCCCTTCTCTGCCCCTCCCCCCCTTCTCTGCCCCTCCCCCCCTTCTCTGCCCCTCCCCCCCTCTCTGCCCCTCCCCCCCTTCTCTGCCCCTCCCCCCTTCTCTGCCCCTCCCCCCCTTCTCTGCCCCTCCCCCCCTTCTCTGCCCCTCCCCCCCTTCTCTGCCCCTCCCCCCCTTCTCTGCCCCTCCCCCCCTTCTCTGCCCCTCCCCCCCTTCTCTGCCCCTCCCCCCCTTCTCTGCCCCTCCCCCCCTTCTCTGCCCCTCCCCCCCTTCTCTGCCCCTCCCCCCCTTCTCTGCCCCTCCCCCCCTTCTCTGCCCCTCCCCCCCTTCTCTGCCCCTCCCCCCCTTCTCTGCCCCTCCCCCCCTTCTCTGCCCCTCCCCCCCTTCTCTGCCCCTCCCCCCTTCTCTGCCCCTCCCCCCCTTCTCTGCCCCTCCCCCCCTTCTCTGCCCCTCCCCCCCTTCTCTGCCCCTCCCCCCCTTCTCTGCCCCTCCCCCCCTTCTCTGCCCCTCCCCCCCTTCTCTGCCCCTCCCCCCCTTCTCTGCCCCTCCCCCCCTTCTCTGCCCCTCCCCCCCTTCTCTGCCCCTCCCCCCCTTCTCTGCCCCTCCCCCCCTTCTCTGCCCCTCCCCCCCTTCTCTGCCCCTCCCCCCCTTCTCTCCCCCCTCCCCCCCTTCTCTCCCCCCTCCCCCCTTCTCTCCCCCTCCCCCCCCCTTTCCCTACGCCTGATTTGTAACCTACGCCTGATTTTCTAAAGTGTACACAAGGTTTTTTCGAGCGTACAAAAATCTTCACTTACTCCATTCTAAGTTAGTTTGGAGTAAGTTTTCACTGCCGAATCTTTGAAAACAGGTGTAAGTGGCCGGACACGCCCCCTTTTGGAAAAAAAAATTCTGTTCCAAAGTGAAACTGTTCTAACTGACTAGAACTGGAGCAAACTAAATGCCGAGAATTTGAATTTCTAAGATACTCCGTTCTACACCAGTTGCTCCAAAAAATCAGGAGCAACTGAGGCCGAAACTTGGGCCCTATATTCCATTTGCCCACTTACTTAGACTGTCTATATCCCCTTGAAGCCTCTTTGCATCCTCCTCACAACTTACATTCCCACCTAGCTTTGTATCATCAGCAAACTTGGATATATTACATTTGGTCCCCTCATCCAAATCATTGGTATAGATTGTGAACAGCTGAGGCCCAAGCACCAGTCCTTGCGGTAATCCACTAGTTATAGCGAGCCAACTTGAAAATGATCAGTTTATTCCTACACTCTGTTTTCTGTCCGTTAACCAATCCTCAATCCATGCTAGTTTATTACCCTCAATCGCATGGGCCCTAACTTTTTTTAATAACCTCTTGTCACCTTATCAGGTGCCTTCTAAAAATCCAAATACACTACATCACTGGTTTCCACCCCCCCGCCCCCCCCCAATCCCACTAGTTACAACCTTATGTCAAACATCATTTCCCTTTACATAAATCTGATTTGATTCTGCCCAATCCTGTTATTATTTTCTAAGTGCCCTATTAGCATGTTCTTAATGATAGATTCTAGCATTTTACCTACTACTAATGTCAGGCTAACTGGTCTCTCTCCCTCCTTTCTTAAATAGTGGAGTTACATTTGTTGCCTTCCAATCTGCGGGAACAGTTCTAGAATCTATGGAATTTTGGAAGGTGCATCCACTATCTTTATAGCCATTTCTTTCAAAACCCTTGAATGTAGGCCATCAGGTCCAGAGGATTTCTCCAGTACTATTTTTTTACTAATGCCTTTACTTCTACATGTCAACACACAGACCGAATGAGATATTACAGATTGACTTGCAAACATTTAATTTCAGAAGGAACGAGGTTTTATGAGTAGAAACATAGAAACATAGAAAATAGGTGCAGGAGCAGGCCATTCAGCCCTTCTAGCCTGCACCGCCATTCAATGAGTTCATGGCTGAACATATAACTTCAGTACCCCCTTCCTGCTTTCTCGCCATACCCCTTGATCCCCCGAGTAGTAAGAACTTCATCTAACTCCCTTTTGAATATATTTAGTGAATTGGCCCTAACCACTTTCTGTGGCAGAGAATTCCACAGGTTCACCACTCCCTGGGTGAAGAAGTCTCTCCTCATCTCGGTCCTAAATGGCTTACCACTTATCCTCAGACTGTGACCCCTGGTTCTGGACTTCCCCAACATTGGGAGCATTCTTCCTGCATCTAACCTGTCTAAACCCGTCAGGATTTTAAACGTTTCTATGAGGTCCCCTCTCATTCTTCTGAACTCCAGTGAATACAAGCCCAGTTGATCCAGTCTTTCTTGATAGGTCAGTCCCACCATCCCGGGAATCAGTCTGGTGAATCTTTGCTGCACTCCCTCAATAGCAAGAATGTCCTTCCTCAAGTTAGGAGACCAAAACTGTACACAATACTCCTGGTGTGGCCTCACCAAGGCCCTGTACAACTGTAGCAACACCTCCCTGCCCCTGTACTCAAATCCCCTCGCTATGAAGGCCAACATGCCATTTGCTTTCTTAACCGCCTGCTGTACCTGCATGCCAACCTTCAATGACTGATGTACCATGACACCCAGGTCTCGTTGCACCTTCCCTTTTCCTAATCTGTCACCATTCAGATAATAGTTTGTCTCTCTGTTTTTACCACCAAAGTGGATAACCTCACATTTATCCACATTATACTTCATCTGCCATGCATTTGCCCACTCACCTAACCTATCCAAGTCACTCTGCAGCCTCATAGCATCCTCCTCGCAGCTCACACTGCCACCCAACTTGGTGTCATCCGCAAATTTGGAGATACTACATTTAATCCCCTCGTCTAAATCATTAATGTACAATGTAAACAGCTGGGGCCCCAGCACAGAACCTTGCGGCACCCCACTAGTCACTGCCTGCCATTCTGAAAAGTACCCATTTACTCCTACTCTTTGCTTCCTGTCTGACAACCAGTTCTCAATCCACGTCCGCACACTACCCCCAATCCCATGTGCTTTAACTTTGCACATTAATCTCTTGTGTGGGACCTTGTCGAAAGCCTTCTGAAAGTGCAAATATACCACATCAACTGGTTTTCCTTTGTCCACTTTACTGGAAACATCCTCAAAAAATTCCAGAAGATTTGTCAAACATGATTTCCCCTTCACAAATCCATGCTGACTTGGACCTATCATGTCACCATTTTCCAAATGCGCTGCTATGACATCCTCAATAATTGATTCCATCATTTTACCCACTACTGAGGTCAGGCTGACCGGTCTATAATTCCCTGTTTTCTCTCCCTCCTTTTTTAAAAAGTGGGGTTACATTGGCTACCCTCCACTCGATGGGAACTGATCCAGAGTCAATGGAATGTTGGAAAATGACTGTCAATGCATCTGCTATTTGCAAGGCCACCTCCTTAAGTACTCTGGGATGCAGTCCATCAGGCCCTGGGGATTTATCGGCCTTCAATCCCATCAATTTCCCCAACACAATTTCCCGACTAATAAAGATTTCCCTCAGCTCCTCCTCCCTACTAGACCCTCTGACCCCTTTTATATCCGGAAGGTTGTTTGTGTCCTCCTTAGTGAATACTGAACCAAAGTACTTGTTCAATTGGTCTGCCATTTCTTTGTTCCCCGTTATGATTTCCCCTGATTCTGACTGCAGGGTACCTACGTTTGTCTTTACATACCTATAGAAACTTTTGCAATCCGCCTTAATGTTCCGTGCAAGCTTCTTCTCGTACTCCATTTTCCCTGCCCTAATCAAACCCTTTGTCCTCCTCTGCTGAGTTCTAAATTTCTCCCAGTCCCCAGGTTCGCTGCTATTTCTGGCCAATTTGTATGCCACTTCCTTGGCTTTTATACTATCCCTGATTTCCCTAGATAGCCACGGTTGAGCCACCTTCCCTTTTTTATTTTTACGCCAGACAGGAATGTACAATTGTTGTAATTCATCCATGCGGTCTCTAAATGTCTGCCATTGCCCATCCACAGTCAACTCCTTCAGGCTTGTTTTTTTAACACCCTTTGTCCTTTTAGAATTCTGCCACACAGTGGCCCTTCCTGTTCCCCGCCCCGGGCCTCTCCTCCCCCCCCCATCTCCCCTCCGTCTCCTGCCTCTGCCTCCCTTTTGTCTCCCTCTGTCTCCCTGCATTGGTTCCCATCCCCCTGCCATATTAGTTTAACTCCTCCCCAACAGCACTAGCAAACACTCCCCCTCGGACATTGGTTCCGGTCCTGCCCAGGTGCAGACCGTCCGGTTTGTACTGGTCCCACCTCCCCCAGAACCGGTTCCAATGCCCCAGGAATTTGAATCCCTCCCTGCTGCACCACTGCTCAAGCCATGTATTCATCTGCGCTATCCTGCAATTCCTACTCTGACTAGCACGTGGCACTGGTAGCAATCCAGAGATTACTACTTTTGAGGTCCTACTTTTTAATTTAGCTCCTAGCTCCTTAAATTCGTTTCGTAGGACCTCATCCCTTTTTTTTTACCTATGTCGTTGGTACCAATGTGCACCACGACAACTGGCTGTTCTCCCTCCCATTTCAGAATGTCCTGCACCTGCTCCGAGACATCCTTAACCCTTGCACCAGGGAGGCAACATACCATCCTGGAGTCTCGGTTGCGGCCGCAGAAACGCCTATCTATTCCCATCACAATTGAATCCCCTATCACTATCGTGCTCCCACTCTTTTTCTTGCCCTTCTGTGCAGCAGCGCCAGCCACGGTGCCATGAACTTGTCTGCTGCTGCCCTCCCCCGATGAGTCATCCCCCCAACAGTACTCAAAACGGTGTATCTGTTTTGCAGGGGGATGACCACAGGGAACCCCTGCACTACCTTCCTTGCACTGCTCTTCCTGCTGGTCTTCCATTCCCTATCTGGCTGTGGACCCTTCTCCTGCGGTAAGACCAACTCACTACAGAGTAGTAACAGATCAGTGTAAAATTGCAAGTATATTGTATGCATGTAGATTGTATACTTGTAGGTTATCGCATTGATTGCCAACCACTCTTGTACATTTATTGTCAGTGAATATGTGCTAAGCGAGGTTAACTGAAAATAACCCAATGTAACAAGCAAACTAAGGTAAAACTAGGCTTATATTTGGGGAGTATGAAACTTTTTTCATGGAAGGCTTGCCAGTTCAGTTTCTTATTGTGAAAGTTCTTATCGGCAAAAATGTTGCTGCGTTGGGCATATACTTTCTTTAAACTGATTGTTCATGAGTGGAGTGTGAATTGAGCAATGTGAGTGAGTCTATGTATAAATTAGCTTATAGTGTTTGCGTGTAGTGTAACAATAGCATTTTAATGTTCAGTATATTCTGAATCTTTTTTTCCACAAATAAAAGTAGAGAGGAGGATTATAGTTGTGGCAAAAATATTTTACCCATATGTTGCAGCATAATTTCATTAAGTACATATACATTCTGGTATATGTTTGCATTACAGTCCAATATTTGCAGTATTGCATTTTATTGTTAATGTGGAATTCTTTGTTTCAGTGAGGGAAAACTGGTTGTAATTTAACGTAAATGAATTTCAAGATAGGAGAAACTCTTTTTAGGATTGAACTATGAATATTTGAATGACACTAATCTTGAAAGCATTTCGTTCGGGCATCAAAATCTTGCCAACGGAGTTCATTACTTCCCTGTTTGTTGATTATTTCCAAGAATACCTAGTGAAAACTAACACCAAGTATTGAATCATGAACCCAATTTTTGTCATTTTGGAAAATAGACATTAAATAGAGCAAGTTTCTTGACCAGATATGTAAGCTTATAGGGCTCCATTTTCCCGGGTCATTTGTGCTGTTTTTTTGGTGCGCGCTGTTTTTCTCTGGAGTAATTTAATTCTGCACTGGCATAACTGCTTTAGTTACGATTTTTCTAGGTTAGATTTGTTTGACATCATCGGGGCGTTCCTTCATGTCTGTGCCAGTTTTCAGCATTTTTTGCAGTTTACCAAAAAATGTTTTATCCTAGGTCGATGTACCTAGGATACGACGCCCGAAAAACCTTCTGGTGAGTTAACAGAAAGCAGCGCACATTAAAAATTGGCACTGAAAGACGCCATTGTTTTTCATCAAAGTTTTTGGAGGGAGTCTCTTAACACTTGAAATATCCATAATTAAGTTCAACTTTTTTTTACCTTTCAACGGAGTACATGGAAATTTCTTGGATTTCTGAAGTTTTCATTTTTTTTTTTACTCACACCACCACTGAACATCTTCAAGCAGGGCTGGAGGGAGGGTTGTCACTTTGGCCGTCAGAATCAGCCCCGCGCCCGGACACGGGCTTGGGGCTCGGCTGGAAGACAAGCTTGGAAGGTGGCGGGGCTGGGGGGGGGAAGAGGAGGTGGCGATCGGAATGCTTCTGCACGGAACCCGGGGAGGAGGGTGTCGATTGGAAGGCTTCTGCAATGGCACAAGACTGCAATAAGTTTGGAGGGTGGGGGGGAAGGGGAGAAGGGGAGGAGTCGAGGAGTCACAAGACTGCAATGAGATGGGGAGGCAGGAGAAATCCATCCATACATAAGAACATAAGAAATAGGAACAGGAGTAGGCCATATGGCCCCTCGAGCCTGCTCCGCCATTCAATAAGATCATGGCTGATCTGATCATAGACTCAACTCCACTTCCCCTCCCGCTCCCCTTAAACCCCTTATCCCCTTATCATTTAAGAAACAGACCTTGGGGAGAGAAAACCAAGAACCTGTCCTGCCTGTTGTGTTAATAATGGAACACTTAATTAAAATGATTCAGATTTAATGCAAAATATATTTTATTCAAAAGTTTAACGAACAATTCTTTGTACTTAACTTTAATAAAATTATTCTTGTATCAAACTTTAAAGTTTTCAGTCACGATCACTTACAAACTTTTAAACTTGTAAATTTACATAACTTACAAAAATCTTTAAATTTGAGAACAGCAGTTACAACAGTAACAATAATAATAACAACAGCAGCAAAGAAAGGCTGCACCCATCTCTCCTCCACCTTATTCTAAGGCCGCCCACCGCATTTATTCTTGATGACTCCTTAACCCCTGCTCTCAGGCGGTGGTGCAGTGTTTCTGTGGTTGGTACCAAGCTTATTCTTTCTAGGATCTCAGGTAGTGAGCGCCTGTTGAGGGAGGAGGGGGCGGCAGGCGGCAATGTGGAGGGCCTGGCTTGGGGCTCTTCAGAGGCTGGATTGGAGTGGGAGTGGGAGTTGATTCTGTCAATGGGTGCGGGGTCTGGCCGTGTTCCCATATTGAAGCAGCTAACTCTAACATGCTGTCCCTCATGTGCCCTGACAGTGTCTCAACTACCTCCAACATTCCCTCCCTCCCTCATGTTGAGCAAAACTGTCTCAACTACCAGTGACATTCCCACCCTCATGTTCAGTGATCATGTTTGCACCATCTCTGACATTCCCTCCCTGATGTTCACTGACAGCGTATCACCTACCTGTGACATTCTCAGCCTCCTGGTCACTGACATCGTTCCCATTTCTCGTGAGAGTGCTGTTACTTCTCCTGACAGTCCCGCTACCTCATCACCCACTCCACTGATGGTGTCCAGGAGTGATCGCGTAAGGTCAATGCTCTCCCCACTCATCGCCATCATCTAAAGCACATCTGTCAGATCCTGCACCTCAGGAGAGCGCAGTCAAGCTCCCCTCGGGTGTGGCTCACACCACACCACTGGGACCCGCAGCCTCGGAAGGTGGGGCCCTGGGTGTGCATCGCTGCACCACACCACTGGAACTCGCAGCCTCGGAAGATGGGGCCCTGGGTGTGCATCGCTGCACCACATCACTGGAACTCGCAGCCTCGGAAGATGGGGCCCTGGGTGTGCATCGCTGCACCCCACCACTGGGACCCGCAGCCTCAGACGTTAGGAAACCCTGGAATGTCCCACCAACACTCAAACCACTCGTCACGGAATGGGCTGGCACCTCAATGGGTGGTACCTGCACCTTCACCAAAGTCAATAAAAGAGTGGGGGCTTCATCCATCTCCATCCCCTCTCCCCGTCCCCCTCCCCCCACGCTCTTGGTCTGGAGGGTGGGATTGGAAGATGTTCTCCTCTTCGGGCTCGTCCTCATCTGAATCTTCTGCATCGTCACAGTTGGCCTCAATTTCTGCAAAATATAACAACACAGACAAATGGTTAGCAGAAGATGAGGGGACAGGGTGGGTGCATGAATAGGCTCACATAGCACAGGCAGCAGGCTGATTTGAAGGACCGCGATGAATGATAGCACATTGCATCAACCGTAGCGTCGCTGACGGAATCATCCCCAGGAACCAAAGCATGTCTAGCCCATAACATTTAGCAAAGCCAGATTGTGGAATTTGTAGGACTTGCCCTCTCCCTCTCCCTCGAGTGTGGGCCCAGCTTGTGCTTTTCTGGTGGTTGCTTTTCTCCAGGCAGGACCCATCAAAGCAGCGACCCTGTCTTCCAAGGGTGTCAGTTGGTGCAGATTTTCCGGGCCTCCTCCTATTCGGGTTCTTTCCCTTTTATTATGTGCCACTTCTGCAAAGATGAAAATGCAATTTTTTTTTTTTTTTTTTACAGAGGGTATCTTTCTGCTAGGTGGGACATATACAGCTGGTCACATTTGCAATTGCATTGAATAAATAAAATATTACTTACACTAACTACTTGACCAAGGTTCTGCCACTTCTTTTTACACTGGCCTCCAGATCTCGTGGTGGTCACAATTGCGCCGTAACCTTCTGCAACTTGGTTCCAGCATTTCTTCATTTCTTTGGATGGAACTTTTATGTGACTTCTGGTGTCCAGCTCCTGCCATCTGGTCTCCATCACAGTAACTAGTGCCTCCACTTCATCCTGTAAGAAATTCTTGGTCCTTGCACCGCGTTGCATCTTGTATTGCTGCAGATCCGATTTTTCCAATGCTCTCACACAGCACTCCTTCTCACACCCACAACTGGCTCTTTAAAAATGGCCGATTGCCAACCCGGAACTGTACTGGGCATGCGTGTCCATTGAAATAATGTCAAAAAGTCACTTTTTTTGCCATGCATGCGCAGAAGGTGCAGCATCGGTTTTTCGGCGCAGACTGCAGGCTCTACCCTCCGAGGTGACTGGACACGCTGTGCGGCGCAAAATTTGAATTATACATAAGGGAAACTTTGGCAAAATATTTTTGGCGCATTTCTGGCCTAGAAAAACGGGCATATCTCTGGCAATATGCCAGAAAACGGGCTTGGGCAAAATTCAGCCCATTGAATGTAATAGATCAAGCTGAGCGGGTAAGAGAGAGGAGTTAACCCACAAAGGTGAATATTCATAGATATATATTTGATCCTTATTTTGCACTGCTGATCCCCGTTTCCTTTGCTGAACAGCTAGCAATGGCTGGAGACAGATGTCCTTTGTGTGGCAATAGGTCAGACTGGGATACTAGAAAATGCTGACAGGCAAGACGTAGTTAGAACCCTTTCAGCAGCAGCACACAATTAGATTCCCCAGTATTAACCGGCATGATAGCTCTCAAAGCACTTATTTTATGTTACATAAAACCACGAGTTTCACATTTGTTTGATGTTGTTTACAGAGAATTGAAAGGACCTTCTGTTGAACTCTTTCACTAATGTCCCAGCCTTTTTGAAGTAAACACAGTAAAGGGAAGTGAAATACAATAAACAAAAAGTTCTGTAATTCCAGCTGTTATTGTCATCCTCTTGGATCTTGATTGTAATAAGAGAAAAAAGGAATCTTAAGGATCAAGATAGGTTCAAAATATTTTCAACTTGCATTTGACATTTTCATGCCCTCGAAATCGTATTGTCTTGCATCCCTTCATTCTATTTGTATTTATTCCATATTTTTCTACCATGTCAAAATATTTTTAGCTGGCCTTTCACATGTAAAATTTGAGAATGAAATTTTAAAATTGCTCTTTTAGATAAATAAAACTTGATGTGTTGTAGATTGGTAGAGATCAAGCTATATTAAAAAGGGTCATAGTAATAAGTATTCTTTATTTTCAGATGCAAGTGAAATTCCTTCAATCTACGCCTATAGGGCTCCATTTTCCCGGGTCATTTGCGCCGTTTTTTCAGGCGTGTTTATTTTTTTCAAAGTTTCCCCCTGCAATCTGTGCCGGTGTAACTGAGTTACTTACGATTTTTCGGTGAGAATTTTTTTGGTGAAATAGGGGGCTTCATGTCTGCGTCTATTTTCATAATTTTTTGCAGTTTGGCCAAAATCTTTTCCTCATAGTCGGCGTATCTGGCCACTCCCGAAAAACCTGCTGGTGAGTTAGCAGAAAGCAGCGCACATTAACAAATTTGCGCTGAAAGACGCCATTGTTTTTAATCGAAGATTTTGGAAGGAGTCAAGAACACCCTAAAAATCAATAATAAAGTTCATCTTTTTTTACCTGTCAACGTAGTAAATGAAAGTTTTTTTGATTTCAGAAGTTTTCATTTTTTTTCTTCCTGACACGCCACCACCGAACATCTTCAAGCAGGGCTGGAGGGTTGTAGCTTTGGCCGGCAGAATCGGCCTCACACCTGCCGGGGGGGAGTGGGGTGGAGAAAGAGCGGGAGGTGCTGACCGATCGGAAGCCTTCTGCACTGAACCCGGGGAGCGAGGTGCCGATCGGAAGGCTTCTGAAGACTGCAATGAGTTTGGGGTGGGGGTGAGAGAGAAGGGGAGAAGTCACAAGACTGCAATGAGTTTGGGTGGGGTGGGGGAGGAGAAGTCACAAGACCTGGGTCTGGTCCATCCATACAGACCTTGGTGAGAGAACAAAGAACCTGTCCTGCCTGCCGTCCTGCCGTTTTGAACTTTTTGCACAGGTGAAATTTAACTATAGGGGCAATACCTACGATGCCATACCTTGTGCGAGCCTTCTACACGATGGTGCTACGTAGGAGACAATTGATTTGACGTCATTGCATGAGGAACATCAGAGTCCATAGGGTGCTGGGCAGGAAGCCTTACCCACCTTGGGTATATCGAGACAGGCGTTCGTACCTGCACCTGAGTGATGCAGGCTGTGTTTCCGCAAAGAGGTTGTAACTGAGATCTGAGAGTTGGTGAAAACAGACCTGCAACCTAGAAGCATCAGGAGGACTGCTTTGTCAGTCGAAGTGAAGGTTACAGCTGCACTTTCATTCTATGCCTCCGGATCGTTCCAAGCTATAACTGGAGAAGTGTACGCCATTTCTCAACATGCAACACATAAACTTGGAGGAATGACTACATAAAGTTCCCCATGACTGCCCAGGCAATGCGTGACAGGGCTGTGGGCTTCTCCAGAATTGCTGGCTTCCCAAAGATACAGGGCTGCATTGATTGTACCCCACATTGTCTTGCGAGCCTTTTTGGAGGATTCCGAGGTGTACTGGAACAGAAAAGGCTTCCACTCCATTAATGTACAGCTCGTGTGTGATGACATGCATCGCATCATGTCAGTCGATGCAAGATACCCTGGGAGCATCCGTGATGCGTTCATCACTATGGGGGCAATATCTACGTATTGGGGAAGTCCAGAACCAGGGGACACAGTCTAAGGATAAGGGCTAAGCCATTTAGGACTGAGATGAGGAGAAACTTCTTTAACTCAGAGTTGTTAACCTGTGGAATTCCCTGCCGCAGAGAGTTGTTGATGCCAGTTCATTGGATATATTCAAGAGGGAGTTAGATAAGGCCCTTACGGCTAAAGGGATCAAGGGGTATGGAGTGAAAGCAGGAAAGGGGTACTGAGGTGAATGATCAGCCATGATTTTATTGAATGGTGATGCAGGCTCGAAGGGCCGAATGGCCTACTCCTGCACCTATTTTGTATGTTTCTATCCTATACGACAGCGTTGTATCTGCCATGTTTCAGCAGCAGCCAGAAGGGCTGAGCTGGCTCCTGGGAGACAAAGGGTACGGCCTCGCCACCTGGCTCATGATGCCCCTATGCGTAACCCGGACAGAAGCTGACCAGGAATACAACATGTCGCACATTGCGACGCGCAGCATCATAAAGAGGACCATTGGCATCTTGAAACAGCATTTCCGATGCCTGAGCCATTCCGGAGGCTACTTACTATACGCCCCTGAGATTGTGGGTCAGTTCACTGTATACTGCATGCTGCATAACTTAGCCATCATGAGGCAGCAGCAGCTGGTAGAAGACGACCCACCTGTGGTGGAGAGTGGCTGATGATGAGGAAGATGCAGATGACGAGCACAAAGACGAGGAAGCCATGCAACTACCTGAACTCGGCGGAGGAGGGTGGGCCATCGGCCCTTTTAACGATTGCTCGAGCCTTACGCCAGCAGCTCATCCGTGAATGCTTTGCTGTCGGAAGGCTCAGCGACAACTATTCCACATGTACCATGTTTACTGTTTGCACCTGTTTCGTAATATTGTGTTGTGTTAATGGAACAAATGATGTAAATGATTCTTGTTTACTTCAAAAGTTGTGTTAATAATGGAACAAATAATGAAAATGATTCAGATTTAATGTAAAATATATTTTATTCAAAAGTTTAACAAACAGTTCTTTGTACTTTAATAAAATTATTCTTGCATCAAACTTTAAAGTTTTCGGTCACGATCACTTACAAACTTTAAGATCACTTACAAAACTCTAAGCTCACTTAAACTTTAAGTTCACTTACTAACTTTTAAACTTGTAAGTTTACATAATTTATAAAAATCTTTTAATTTGAGAACAACAGTTACAACAGCAAAGAAAGGCTGCGCCCATCTCTCCTCCACCTTATTCTAAGACTGCCCGCCGCACTTGTTCTTGGTGACTCCCACAGTGTTTCTGGGGTTGGTACCAAGCTTATTAGAAAATGCGTACCTGTTGGGTGGGGGGGGGGCGGAAAGGGGTGACAGGCAGCAATGCGGAGGGCCAGGCTTGGGGCTCTTCAGAGGCTGGTGTGAGGATTGGAGTGGGAGTGGCAGTTGATTCTGTCAATGGGTGCGGGTTCTGGGCGTGTTCCCTTATTGCAGCAGCTAACTCCAACATGCCGTCCCTCATGAGCCCTGACAATGTCTCAACGACCTGCAACATTCCCTCCCTCATGTTGAGCAAAACTGTCTCAACTACCTGCTATCCCCTCCTTCATGTTCGATGATAGTGTTTGCACCATCTGACATTCCCTCCCTGATGTTCACTGACATTGTTCCCATTTCTCGTGAGATTGCTGTTACTTCTCCCGACAGTCCCGCTACCTCGTCACCCACCCCATTGATGATGTCCAGGAGTGATCACGTAAGATCAGTGCTCTCCCCACTCATTGCCATCCTCTAAAGCACATCTGTTAGATCCTGCAGCTCAGAAGAGCGAGGTCCAGCTCCCCTTCCCCTCCTCCCCACGGGTGTGGCTCGCACCCCACCACTGGGACCCGCAGCCTGGGACGGTGGGGCCCTGGGTGTGCCCTGCTGCACCCCACCACTGGGACCCGCAGCCTTGGACATTTGGAAACCATGGAATGTCCCATCAGCACTTAAACCACTAGTCACGGAAGGGGCTGTCACTGCAATGAGTGGCACCTCCTCCAAAGTCAGTAAAGCAGTAGGGGCATCATCCAACTCCATCCCCTCAACCTCACTCCCATTTTCTTGGTCTGGAGGGTTGGATTGGAAGATGTTATCCTGTTCAGGCTGGTCTTCGTCTGAATTTTATTCTACATCGTCATGGTTGGCCTCAAGTTCTGCAAAATATATCAGAACACAGACAAATGGTGAGCAGCAGAGAAAAGGGGCAGGGTTGGTGACATGAGTAGGCTCACTCAGCGCAGGCAGCAGGCTAATTTGAAGGACCACGATAAATGATAGCACAATGCTTCAATCGAAGCGTAGCTGAGGGAGACATCCCCAGGAACTGAAGCATGGCTAGCCCGCGCAAGACTTAACATTTAGCAAAGCCAGACTCTGGAATTTGCAGGACTTGCCCTCTCCCTCGAGTATAGGCCCAGCTTGTGCAGTGGTGAATGCTTTTCTCCAGGCAGGACCCATCAAAGCAGCGACCCTCTCTTCCAAAAGATGTCCGTGGATTTGCCGGGCCTCCTCCTGTTCGGATTCTTTCTCGTTTCTTTCTCTTTTGTTGTGTGCCACTTTCCTCTGCAAAGATGAAAACACAACTTTTTAGAGAAGGTGTCTTTCTGCTGGGTGGGACATAGACAGCTGGTCACACTTACAATTGCATTGCATTGAATAAATGAAAATATTGCTTACACTAACTACTTGACCAAGGTCCTGCCACTTTTTACACTGACCTCCAGATCTCGTGATGGTCACTATTGTGCAGTAATCTTCTGCAACTTGGTTCCAGCATTTCTTTGGGTGGAAATTTTATGTGACCTCTGCTGGTGTCCAGTTCCTGCCATCTGGTCTCAATCACAGTAACTAGTGCCTCCACTTCATCCTGCAAGAAATGTTTCGTCCTTGCACCGCATTGCATCTTGTGTTGCAGCTCTGATTTTTCCAATGCTCTCACACAGCACTCCTCACATACAACTGGCTCTTTAAAAATGGCTGATTGCCAGTTCGGAGTTGTACTGCGCATGCGCATCCATTGCAGCGATGTCCAAAACGTCACTTTTTTTGTCGCGCATGCGCAGAAGGTGTGGCATTGTTTTTTCGGCGCAGACAGCAGGCTCACCCCCTCCCCCCCTGAGGCGACTGGACACGCTGCGTGGCGGCAAATTTGAATTATAGATTGGGGAAACTTTGGCAAAATATTTCCGGTGCATTTATGGCCTAGAAAAACGGGCGTAACTCTGGCACTACGCCAGAAAACGAACTTGGCCAAAATTGAGCCCATAGAAGTAGTGACCAGGTATCTTTAATGCCATGCTGTGGCCTAACTTCCCTAGATTCTAGCAACCTTTGGAAAATAAAAAAATCCAGTTATTGTATAAAGAGAAACTTGTTGATGCTAAAAATACATAGGCAGGCTGAAGAAAAGAAATGGGTTCATGTTTTAGGTCTATCTCCTTTGCCAGAACCAGAGGTCCCACATCCACAACCTTCTGCATTACAGCCGCCTAAGAAAGTCAGTCTCCGATTTTAGTTTTAACTTTTTGATCCCTATTGAAAATGGTGAGATGCATTTGATGTCTGCATTGAAAGCCCCACTATAGTAAGGATGTCATTATCTAAGCCTTATTAATTTGAACTTGTACCCTACACAGCACAGCACAGTGATGTCATTCATCATTATAGGCAGTCCCTCGGGGTCGAGGATGACTTGCTTCCACACTAAAAATTAGTACTCAGGTGACTGATGAACTCATTTTAAATGGTGGAAGATGTCTGCGTGAATTATTTTAACGTGGGGTGGCTGTTGCATACAGCCACCACACGGGCTTAACGGAGCACGGTCTTGGTTCAGTGGCAAGGGGATCCAAGACGTCTGGAGACTAGGCTCTGCCGCATGTGCCAATACATACACACAAACTCGAACATACTCCTACTGTCCTTCTTTCCTCCTTCCCACAAGACCTCAGTCAGAGGAGCAGTTTGGAGCACGAGGCCGGCCCCAACCTCCACTTTGGTCATTCTGCTGTTAAGTTAGTTGGAACTTTTTTGATTTGCCCACAGCTCCAGCCTCGCGCTCCAAACTCTAAACTGCTCCGCTGACTGTCCCATGAAGTCGGGCTTTTTTTGATTTTCCCGCAGCTTCAGCCTTGTGATGTCACTAGTGCTGTGCTATCATCCCATTCTGCGGTTTGCTGAATGGAACAATAGTCGAATGATATTAGTTATGAGAAAATTCTTATTTCAGTCCTTCCAACCTTATAGTACAGAAACAAATTAAGTCTTGAATTGAATATGACTTATTTTTGAAAGTTTGCAAACACTATAATATTCACAAGAATATACCCAGTTTCTGCACTCTGGGTATGCAATGACTTGTAAATTTATTTCTGTTACAGGTCTGCAAGAGGCCATTATTGCAGCTGCCTGTTCCCGAATCAGCCAAAGAGTTCTTCATGTTGACAGGTGAGCTACAATATTCTATAATTACTGTCTTTGGAAAGAAAAACAGTGTGACTAACAGTAAGTACACTTTGATCAATTACCAAAGTTGTAGTTATGTTGGTGAACAAAGATGAAATGCAACAATCTGAGGACATGAAACCAGTACAGTTTGTTTTACTCTGTTTCCACGCAAGCCTTCCATCATACTTTATAACAAAAATTGGAGCTTTATAAAAATATTGTTTCAGCAAACCATGTGTCTCAAGTCTTTTAGTCCATGAAATACAGTTTACTCCTGTTAATTCTAAATCTGGTAATTTAAATGATAGGAAACCAAAATAATTACAAGTTCTACTGTGCTCAATTGCTGAGTTATCAAATATATATTACTTTAGAATTGAACAGTCCCTTGAAAACTTAGTAATCGCCATTGCAAGTGACTGAGACCTGATTCTTATTTCCTTATTGCTGACCAGAATTGCATTGGTGGTGTGTATAGGTACTTTGTTCCAGTCCATCTTGCCATAAGAAGGTGCATAATGGGGGCATCACTGACAAGAAAACCTAATTTAAACCTATTTCTTTTCAAAATTGCTTCTAAAGAAATGAGAAATGGTGGCAACATAAAATAATTTAAAAGTCAGTAAGAAACAGCTGAAGAAAGATAGATTGAAGACCTAGCAATCAGATGCCTTTATCTGTCATTAGTAATTTTAAATATAGGGCTGGACTTTGCTCTCAGCGACGAATAAATTACTCCACCCATTCATTCCACTTGCACTTGCCCACAGACTTTCCATGGGGTTTTGCACTGGAACTTACTGTATTCCACAGCTATTTCGATGCAACATCCTCTATAGGGGATCTGGGTCCTACATAAAAACATAAGAAATAGGAGCAGGATTAGGCTATTTGGCTCCTTGAGCCTCTCCGCCATTTAATAAGATCATATCTGATCTTGGGCTCAGCTCCATTGCCCTGCCTACTCCCCATAACCCTTCGCTCCATTGTCGTTCAAAAATCTGTCTATTTCCACCTTAACTATATTCAATGACTCAGCCTCCACAACTCTCTGGGGCAGAGAATTCCACAGATTTATGACCCTCAGAGAAGAAATTCCTCCTCATCTCTGTTCTAAACATAAGTATGAACATAAGAACATAAGAAATAGGAACAGGAGTAGGCCATACGGCCCCTTGAGCCTGCTCCGCCATTCAATAAGAAATTTCTCATCTCTGTTTTAAATGGGCGGCCCCATATTCTAAGATCATGCCCTCTAGTTCTAGTCTCCTCCATCAGTGGAAACATCCTCTCTGCATCCACCTTGTCAAGACCCCTCATAATCTTAATACGTTTCGATAAGATCACCTCTCATTCTTCTAAGCTCCAATGAGTCTCGGCCCAACCTGCTCGACCTTTCCTCATAAGACAATCCCTTCATCTCAGGAATCAACCTAGTGAACCTTCTCTGAACTGCCTCCAATGCAAGTATGTCCCTCAAAGAAGGAGACCAAAACTTTACGCAGTACTCTAGGTGTGGTCTCATAAATGTGTACAAGATAACTTTCTTGATCAATGTGTTTCCAGCCTATTGAGAAAGGAAGCAGTGCTGGATCTAATTCTGGGGAATTAAGTGGAGTATGTTCAGAAGGAGACTATGTAGGGAACAGTGATCATCGTATCAGGTTCATAATATTTGTGGAAAAGGACGAGGTGCAATTAAGCATTGAAGTACTTAATTGGGGGAGGGCTAACTTCAGTGAGTTGAAAAGGGATCTGGCCCGGTTGAATTGGAATCAAAAATTAGTAGGTAGAAAAGTAATTGAATAATGGAGGCCTCCAAAGAGAAGATGGTTCGGATACAGATTAGACACATTTCCATGAGGGGGAAAAGAAGGACAACCAAAGCTAGAGAGTTCCACGGATAACTAAAGATATAGAGGTTAAAAGGAGATAGAAAAAGGAGTTCTGACGAAGGGTCATCGACCTGAAACGTTAACTCTTTCTCTGTCCACAGATGCTGCCTGACCTGCTGAATGTTTCCAGCACTTTCTGTTTTTATATTAGAAAAAGGAAGCTTATGACAATTATAAGGTTAATACAGCAGAGAACCAAGCTGAATATAGAAAGTAGAGGAGATCTAAAAAAGGGATTAAGAGGGGCAAAGCGAGTATGAGAATAGATTAGTAGCTAACATAAAGGGGAACCCCAAAATCTTTATTAACTAATAAATAGTAAAGGGGTAGTCAAAGGAAGGGTGGGACCAATTAGGGGCCAAAAAGGAGATAATGTTGGGGGGGGGGGGGGGGGGTTGAAATTTAGGTCAGAGACTTCCTTCAGACGAATGCCTTCGACCTGAAATTTTTTAACGGAAATACCTGGTGGTCACGGAGGAACCTACGATTGCGGTTGGAGGCCTTCATTCAATGCGCAGCGTCCGGGGAGATGGCTTCCCCGTGCATACGGAAATGCTGGAGTCACGTGGGTCTGGACTTTCAATCATTAGGTAGTATTCTCATTGATAAAAATGGGAGCTCTGTTTGTGCGAGTTTCCCATTAGTATCAATGAAAAAACCCTCCTAAAACAAGGTGCACAGCAAAATAAATTAAAAAAAAAAACACCTCCTTTTTAAAATTATTTGAAATTAAATGGTTCAGAGAAAAAAATATATTTTTTGGCCATTTTTTTTGTGTTTTAGTAGTTAAAAATAAACTTACTTTAATGGACAGGATTTGTAACATAAAAATTAATGATTAAATTTATATTTTTATATGTTTTAAAACTCTTGTGCTGGTTAAAGTAAGTTATACGCCCACTTTTACCAGGCGTAAAAGTTTGAAGAACAATCGCTGGGCATGAGTTGGGCAAATAGTCCAAACTCTCCCGTGCGACTGTCCTTCCTGCGGGAATGTGGAGGATCTGTCCAGAGAAATCTTGACAGATTGGATAAGCTTGTTTTTGGTGCAGCGCATCTCACCCCGAAAGCCGGCTTTTGCAAGGCCTTGCTGGGTTCGTGCGCACTTCGTATGGACCTGGAGAGGCTGGAATTTTCGGCCCAATCTTTTGGAGGCAGAGGGCATGGCTGAGGTACTAAATGTCTTCTGTCTTCACTTGGTTGTGGATTATGGGTTCAAGTCCCACTCCAGGGACTTGAGCACATAAGTCTAGGCTGACAGTGCAGTGCTGAGGGAGTGCTGCACTGTCAGAGGTACCATCTTTCGGATGAGACGTTAAACCGAGGCTCTGTCTGCTCTCTCAGGTGGACGTAAAAGATCCCATGGCACTATTTCGAAGAAGAGCAGAGGGGAGTTATCCCCGAGCCAATATTTATCCCACAAATAAAAGAACAAAAATAATTTATCTGGTCATTATCACAATGCTGTTTGTGGGAAATTGCTGTGCGCAAATTGACTGCCGTGTTTCCCACATACAGCAGTGACTAAACTCCAAAAGCACTTTTTGGCTGTAAAACACTTTGGGCCCGAAATTCATCATATTACTGCCCAGAAATGCAAATTTCATCCAAAAAAAAATCCCCTACCCGGATACCGCCCACTGTACTGCGGCGGAAAATTCATCAGTCATTTACCATCGGCAGTATTCTATACTACCCGCCCATCGTTTAAGGCCCAAAAACCGTACAAAGTGGTAATTTCTTCATTAAAATCCATTGACCGCCGGACCTAAATACCGCCCTGAAAAAGCAGCTCTTACCTGATCTTACCTGATCTTACCTGATCTTACCTGATCTTACCTGATCTTACCTGATCTTACCTGATCTTAAGTGAACAGTATGGACGCCATTTTGGAAACGGGAGCATTTGATGAAAGGCTATTTAAGATTAGTATCTAGCATCCTCAGAAACTGAATTTTTTTTTTCTGTTTTATTTTCTTTATCCAGTTTAAAGTTTATAATTCAAGGTCCTTTCACTCAAATCAATGATTAAATAACTCCATCCACACCCCCCATTCCCCTTGTCAGTATGTTGCATTTACAAAATGATTCCACACATAATTTTCCCTTCAAGTTATTTTTACTCTGTTGCTACAGTCATTTTGCTGACTGTTGGGCGCTTGTTCTTCACCAGCAATGTTGAACATGAAAAACTGTCATGAATCTAATTGTTGGAAATCCTCAGAATACAGACCGTTGGCTATAAAAAATTGTGGGAAAAACGACCTCAGAATAAAAGGGAAAAAAAATTGCGCATGTGCAGAAGTCCGTTCTTTTTGCGATTGAGAAAAAAGTCGATCTCGATCAACTACACTGCCTGCTACATACCGCTCCCACTACCGCCCGAAAAAAATCACCAAATTAGCGGTCCTCGATCTTAGTGGTATGTAGGTGGTAAAAACCTTGTACTGCCAAGAAACGGGTGGTGGCGGTACTTCACCAATTTCGGGCCCATTGAGATGCCTGGTGGTTGTGAAAGGCGCCATATAAAATCAAGTATTTTTTTAACAAAAGAGAATGATACCAATATAGCAGTAAAGGAGGAAACAGTAACAATATTGAATAGGATAAAAATAAAGAGGATGTACTTAAAAGGTTGGCAGTCCTCAAAGTAGAAAAGTCACCTGGTCTGGATGAGATGCATTCTAGGTTACTGAGAGAAGTAAGGATGGAAATTGCAGAGGCTCTGGCCACAATCTTGCAATCCTCCCTGGATATGGTGGTGGTGCCAGAGGACTGGAGGATTGCAAATGTTACACCCATGTTAAAAAGAAGAGCGGGATAAACCCAACAACAACAGGCCAGTCAGCCTAACGTCAGTGGTGGGAACACTTGAGACTATAATCCGGGACAAAATTAATTGGTATTTAGTCTGGGCTAACAAATGAAAGTCAACACAAATTTGTTAAAAGCAAATCATGTTTGACTAACTTGATCAAGCTCTTTGATGAAGTAATGGAGAAGGTGGATGAGGGCAGTATGGTTGTGTTGTGTATATGGATGTTCAAAGTGTGAAGGTTACACTAAAAGAGGAGAGGGAAGTTGTACTAAAAAGATTAGCATTACTGAAAGCTGCTAAGTCACTTGGTCCAGATGGAATGCTAGGTTGTTGAAAGAAGCAAAGGTAGAAATAGCAGAAGTATTGGTCACAATCTTTCAATCCTCATTGGATACAGGAGTCGTGATGGATGACTGGAGGGTTACCACTATTCAAGAAAGGGGAGAGGGATAAGCCAGGAAACTACAGGCCAGTCAGCCTAACATTCGTGGTGGGGAAGTTATTGGAAACTATTATTGGGGACAAAATCAGCTTTCATTTGGAAGACATGGATTAATCAAGGAGATCCAGCATGGATTTGTTCAAGGCAAATCGTGTCTGACTAACTTGATTGAATTCTTTAATTAGGTTGATCAAGGTAGTGCAGTAGATGTGTATATGGACTTTCGGAAGGCATTCGGCAAAGTCCCATACAGGAGGTTTATTAAGAAAATGGAAACCTATGAAATTAAGTGGAAAGTGATGGTATGGATACAAAATTGGCTCAGTGACAAGAAGCACAAGGTGGTCGTGGATGGATGTTTTTCAGACTGGAAGGTGGTTTTCACTGGTCCCAAAGGGTCAGTTTTGGGTTCATTACTCTTTTTTCCAATTTTTATAAATGGCCTAGACTCTGGTGTAACATTACAAACTTTACAGATGATGTAAAACTTAGTGCAGTAGTAGGTAGTGATGAGGATAGTTACAGGCTTTAGGTTGATATAGACATGATGGTGAAATGGGCAGTGAAGTGAGGCCTAATGGGAAGATAGTGCATTATTTTGAAAAGTCTAGATGAGCAGAGAGACCTTGGTGTCCATATACTCAAATCCTTAAAGGTGGCACGTCAAGTTGATAAGGTGTTAAAGAAAGCATATGGTTACTTGGGTTTATAAATAGAGGAGTGGAATATAAAACAGAGATATGCTAGGACTAGATAACTCCCTGGTTAGGCCTCAGCTGAAATGCTGTGGACAATTGGGGACAAAATCAGCTTTCATTTGGAAGACATGGATTAATCAAGGAGATCCAGCATGGATTTGTTCAAGGCAAATCGTGTCTGACTAACTTGATTGAATTCTTTAATTAGGTTGATCAAGGTAGTGCAGTAGATGTGTATATGGACTTTCGGAAGGCATTCGGCAAGTCCCATACAGGAGGTTTATTAAGAAACAATTCTGGGCACCACACTTCAGGAAAGATGTAAAAGCCTTAGATAGGGTACAGACGAAGTTTACCAGTGATGAAGGACTTTAGTTCTGAAGAGAGGTTGGAAAAGTTAGAACTGTTCTCCTTGGAGCAGAGAAGGTTAAGAGGTGACCTCAAAAGAGGTTTTCAAGACGATGAGAGGTTTTGATAGAACAGATAGAGAAAATTATTCCTTCTGGCAAGTGGGTCAATAACTAGAGTCATAGGGGCCAAGTTTCCACAGGAGTTGCTCCTATTTTTTTTGGAGCAATTAGTTTTTTTTTGGAGTATCTTAAAAATCGCAATTATCCACATTTAGTTTGCTCCAGTTTCAGTGAGTTAGTTCAGTTTCTTTTTAGTTCAGTTTTTTTTTCAAAAGGGGGCGTTACCAGCCACTAATGCCTGTTTTGGCCATTTAAGCAAATTTAGACAGCCAATAGTTACTCCAAACTAGCTTAGGCCAATGTATGTGTCCACTTTTGTACGCTCAGAAAAACCTTACGGATATTTTAGAAATCAGGCGCAGGTAGCCAGAGATGGGGCGGGGGAAGGGAAGTTAGAGGATTTTCCAAAGCACTAAACACCTCTACCACAATATTAAAAAATCATAAGTACATTTGAAGCACTAAGCACTAAACAAAGCACAAAGCCAAGGGGGAGGGGGGAGAGATAGAGAGAGAGAGACACACGCATGAAATGTATTCGATTTGGTTAACAAAATAATGCCATGAACTGATATTGGATTGGTGCCAGCAGCTGTTGGTTGTTTGCCTTGGTTCGTTCAAAGTTTGCTTTTCTGGCCTCAGCCAGCTTGGTAATTCAGCTTGAGCCAGGTCCCCATCTGCCTCGCCCCCTCTTGGCCTGTTCCTTCGCTTTCACACGCTGTATGAAGCAGTCCCCACTCTCTGAATGCTTCATGTGCCCCACACACATATTAACCCTGTTGCCGAGCATCTCCTGTCATTGATTTGCTGGTTGACAATAATGCCTTCGGCAAGTTATGCTGTAAAGATCCTAATCTTGTCATAAAATACTCACGATACTTTAAATCAAAGCGTGCGCCAACATATAGGCACAACCACTGAAATAATGCTGCGAGGGCCATTGGGAGCCTGCTCACACGAATGCGGCATCGTGAGAGCCCATTTGGCCAGGGCTAGCGGCGGCGTGCTTTGGGCCCCTCCCACACAGCCTGCAGCACACGCACATAGAATGTGGGGGCGATGAGCTACTGCACATGCGCGCACACTCTAGCGTGCATGTGCAGAGGTCCCGGCACTGTTTTCAGCGCCGGGACCTGGCTCCACCTCCCCGCTGGTTCTGTTGCGCTCCGCCGAGTCTGATGTGCGTGGAGAATATCACTAAGGATTAGGCGCGCTTTTTGTTCCAGAAAGTAGGCGGACCTCATGGAGGTGCGCTGTTCTAAGGGTCGATGGAAACTTGGCCCCATAGATTCAAAATAATTGGCAAAATTAGGGCACTTGAGGAAAATGTATTTCACTGAGTTGTTGGGATCTCTAACACTTTAACTGAAAAGGTGGTGGGAGCTGAGTCCACAAATAATTTTAAAACTGAATTGGCCAGATACTTGATGAGGAACTTACACAGTTATGGACAAAAAGTGGGGTTGTGGGACTAAGCACGATTCCTCTTGCAATGAGCCAGCACAGCATGACGGAGTGAATAGCCTCCTTCTGTATCATTCTAAGATTTTATGAGTACTGCACTGTTCCAGTTGCACTTCTTTTGAGCGATGCAATTAAGCAATCTCCCATAAACATTGAGAGAAAAACACAAGATAATGACAAGATAATCTGTTTTTCGTGATGTTGGTTGAGGGATAAATATTGGTAAGATATTGGGAAGTACTCCCCCATTCCTCTTGGAACAGTACTATGGAATCTTTGACATCAACCTGAGAGAGCAGACGGCCTTGGTTTAACATTTCATCCGAAAGAAAGCACCTTTAACAATGCAACACTCCCTCAGTGCTGCATTGAAATGTTAACCTGGATAATGTGCTGAACTCTGCAGTGGAACTTGAGCCCACAACCTTCTGACTCGGATGTAAGAGTGCTACTACTGAGCCAAGGCTAATATGAAAATATCATAGGCAGTCTGTCGGAATCGAGGAAAACTTGCTTCCACTCTTAGCATGAGTTCTTAGGTGGCTGTACAGTCTAATACGAGAACCACAGTCTCTGTCACAGGTGGGACAGATAGTCGTTGAGGGAAAGGGTGAGTGGGATTGGTTTGCCGCACGCTCCTGCCTGCGCCTGATTTCTGCATGCTCTCGGCGACGATACTTGAGGAGCTCAGCGCCCTCCCGAATGCACTTCCTCCACTTAGGGCGGCCTATGGCCAGGGACTCCCAGGTGTCAGTGGGGATGTTTCACTTTATCATGGAGGCTTTGAGGGTGTCTTGTAACGTTTCCACTGCCCGCCTTTGGCTCGTTTGCCGTGGACGAGTTCTGAGCAGAGCACTTGCTTTGGGAGTCTAGTGTCTGGCATGCGAACTATGTGGCCTGCCCAGCGCAGCTGATCAAGTGTGGTCAGTGCTTCAATGCTGGGGATGTTGGCCTGGACGAGGACGCGAATGTTTGTGCGTCTGTCCTCCCAGGGGATTTGCAGGACCTTGCGAAGACATCGCTGGTGGTATTTCTCTAGCAACTTGAGGTGTCTACTGTACATGGTCCAAGTCTCTGAGCCATATAGGAGGGTGAGTATTACTATGGCCCTGTAGACCATGAACTTGGTGACAGTTTTGAGGACCTGGTCTTCAAACACACTTTTCCTCAGGCGGCCGAAGGCTGCACTGGAGGCGGTGTTGGATCTTGTCGTCAATGCCTGCTCTTGTTGATAGGAGGCTCCCGAGATAGGGGAAGTGGTCCACGTTGTCCAGGGCCACGCCGTGGATCTTGATGTCTGGGAGGCAGTGCTGTGCGGCGAGGACAGGCTGGTTGAGGACCTTTGTCTTGCTAATGTTTAGCATAAGGCCCATGCTTTCATACGCCTCGGTAAATACGTTGACTATGTCCTGGAGCTCAGCCCCTGTGTGTGCACAGACGCAGGCGTCGTCCACGTACTGTAGCTCGACGACAGAGGTTGGAGTGGTCTTGGACCTGGCCTGGAGATGGCGAAGGTTGAACAGCTTCCCACTGGTTCTGTAGTTTAGTTCCACTCCAGTGGGGAGCTTATCAACTGTGAGGTGGAGCATGGCAGCGAGGAAGATTGAGAAGAGGGTTGGGGCGATGACTCAGCCCTGCTTGACCCCGGTTCGGACGTGAATTGGGTCTGTGATGGATCCGTTGGTAAGGATCACGGCTTGCATGTCGTTGTGGAGCAGGCGGAGGTTGGTGACGTACTTTTGGGGGCACCCGAAATGGAGGAGGACGCTCCATAGACCCTTGTGGTTGTCAGTGTCAAAGGACTTTGTAAGATCGAAGAAGGCCATGTATAAGGGCTGGCGCTGTTCCCTGCATTTTTCCTACAGCTGTCGAGCTGCAAAAATCATGTCTGTTGTGCCCAGAGGGGACGAAATCCGCACGGTGATGGGGAGAAGACGGTTGAGGAGGACTCTAGCGACGACTTTTCCAGTGGTGTCGGACTTGTCTCCTTTTTTAAAAGATGGTCACAATCACTGCATCTCTAAGATCTCCCGGCATGCTCTCCTCCCTCCAGATGAGAGAGATGAGGTCGTGTATTTGTGCCAGTAGTACCTCTCCGCCATACTTCAGTGCCTCAGCAGGGATTCCATCCGCTCCCGTAGCCTTGTTTTTTTAGCTGTCTTATGGCCGATATAGCAGTGCCTGGTCTCCAGTCGTCCTGGACCCCCTTGCCACTGGACCAAGACCTCGCTCAGCTGAGAACGTGTGGTAGCCGGTATGCAACGATCATCCCACATTAAAAGAAATCACGCACAGGCATCTTCCACTCCTCTAGCATGACCAACACTCGATGCAACAGATGAGGCCAGAGGATTTTTACTCCAACCTCGAAAAATCCTTGACCTGCGTCCCCGCAGGCGACAAACTGATCCTCCTTGGCAATTTCAACGCCAGGGTTGGCAAGGACACAGACCTCTGCGGAGGCGTGATTGGCAGAGAGGGGGTAGGGAAAGCCAACTCCAGCGGTACCCTACTCCTAACAAAATGACCACAGAATGAACTTGTCATCACCAACACCTTGTTCCGCCAGAGGGACAAATACAAGGCATCGTGGCAACACCCTCGCTCCAAACACTGTCATCGTCTGAGCCAGTGATCGCAAGGATGTGGGCATCACCCGTGCCATGACAGGAGCTGACGACTGCTGGACAGACCTCCGCCTAATCCAATCCATCATTGACATCAACATAGCCCCAAAGCGAAGGGGGCAGCAAAAGCAGTATCGCAAAAAAGTCAATGCCGGGGCACTTAAGGATCCATCTAAGAGAACCCTTTACAGTCAGCGCCTCACAGCTAACCTGGCTTGCCTTGATGACCTCGAGCTGTAGAATGTCCACAGCGATTGGTCTGCCCTCCAGGCCTCCATAACCAGTGTCTGCAAAGAGACGCTCGGTCACTCAACCAGGAAACACCAGGACTGGTTTGATGAGAATGATCAGGAGATTCAAGAACTAATAGATTGCAAGCACAGAGCATTTCTGAGCCTTAAACAGCAACCCAACTTGGGAGCAGCAAAGCAGCATTACAGACGGCTAAAGGCTAAGGTCCAACAAAAAACCCGGGACCTAAAGAACAGGTAGTGGATGGAGAAAGCACAAGAAATACAGCAGCTGGCCAACAACCATGATGTGCGAGGATTCTTCACCGCAGTCAAGGCCACATACGGACCAAACTCCCAAGGCCCCACCCCACTCCTAGCCAAACACGGGGAAACACTCATAAAGTACACTTCGAAGATCTCCTCAATCGAGACTCTGCCTTTGACTCGAGTGTTCTCAACACCATTCCGCAGCATGCTACCCGCCACCACCTCAGTGAGATGCCAAGACTGCACGAGGTAGAGAAGGCCATGAAAATATAGCATGCATATAGCTATACAAGTCTATTGTGAATAAGCATCCTGTATTCATAGTTTACTGAAGTTGCATTGTACTTTCGCAGTTTTTTTCAAGGATATCCGATTTGCCTTTCAAATGTACCAACTAAGAGAAACAAAGCAATTCATTTGGGACAGGGGATGTGATTGTCCATTTTCTTGAGTTTAATTCCCTTTTAAGCAGTTTATTAATTTTGGATCATGCTCCCATTCACATATCCAGCGTCCCATTTTATTTTTTTTTGTTCTTTTGGGGAGTGGTGTCCTGAAGTATCCTTGTTTGTCCCCTCCAAAGCTCATGCTATAATATTCCAGTTTCATGAACATCACTGGAGATACACTGATCTTGTATGAGCACTTGGCACGTTCCTATCAAATTTGTCTGTCTGCTATATTAAGAGGTGTTAATTGTTTTAAATAGGTCAACACCTCTGTTAAAATAGCGCTTAAACAGTTACTGTTTATAAGACTTTGCACAGCATAATTTCCAGCCTATTTCTCGCAAAAACTAAGAGTACAGTATAATCTAAAAATAAATCCTGAGAGTTTGTAAGCATTGGGGTTAAAATAATAATCAAAAGTTAATGATCTCATTATGTAATCCGGGTTTATAAGGATTTTACTGAGGGTGAAGGAGTAGGAGGAGTGCTCGTGGGTGGAATAAATCTGTTAATGTATTTTGTGCATTTTTATCCTGCCTACTCCCAGGAACTGTTTCTTTCCACAACGTGTGCATATTATTAGTTGTGGAGTGTTTCAAGTGCTCCTTCTCAATTTTCCCACATCATTGTTGTCTACCACTTTCCTTCCTCTTGCTTGGTTGAGATGGATTGCTTTGTTAATCCTGACTCATTCTGTTGGAAAAGAAATGTGCTTTCTTTGTTGATGACTTTGCGATCTCTGCGGTAAAATCTTTAGCTTCCTCGATGGTAATTTGATTGTAATGCTGTCTTGCAGTGATGTCATCAAGCTGTCTAAGCAGCCAATCACATTGAAGAATTCGCACACAGCAAACCAGGAAATAAAAAGAACCTCTTATCGTTCACTTTTTAAAATTTTTACAGTGAAATAAAGATTGGGACATACCCATGGGATTAAGATAGCAACTGAAATATCTTAAACTTTTAAAAAGAAAAGGAAAAAAAACATTTTTATTATTTTAATAATAATGGAGAAAATGGACATTCCACAAATATAAAATTCATTTTTCAGGGCCAGATAGCTGTTTAGCATTAGTTGTTTTAAAAAAAAAGTCAGTCGCACCTCATTGAACAAGGTGTAACTTTTTATGGGGCGTTTAACAGCGATATTAGAGCGGAAAAGGGAAAGTTTTCAACAATTCAAGTGATTTCAGTGATTGTTGGTTTATGGGGAGTTCCACAGTGCAACCTGTGGCAGAGTAGGGAATGACTGACCACAACTGCAGGATTTCTGTGGTTATCTGCAAATGCGCTAAATCCTGAAGTTGTGGTCAGTTTCAGAGAGGTAATGATGGTGAACGCTCAGTTGCTCAGTTTCACAGACATTACCTCTGCAAAATCCGGGCCATTGTGTTACCTAACAGTAGGAGTAATGCAGCTAAGATTTTAAAACTTATAATATATAAATGATATCTTAAAAGAATTGGTGCCTTAAACTTAGTTGTGGTTAATCAACTTTTTGATTCCATGCAGGAGGAATTATTATGGAGGTAACTGGGCCAGTTTTAGCTTTTCTGGATTGCAGTCTTGGATTGAAGAATGCAGAGTGAGTTGTGTTTTATTTGGCAGTTTGCATTAAAATATTTGCAGTATATATATAATTTAGTACTTTGTATATCTTGCAGTAGGTGAACAAGAATTAATTCTGTGTATTAAAATGTTCTGTGTAAACTTTCCTTCACAGTTGTTTAAAAGAAAAAGTTATCCACTTAAACCAGAGAAAATGTTTTCTGTTTTTGTCAGTTATTTCATTAATTAAAAAAGGTGCACTGGCTCTGTGGGACATTGAAGTGCATTTAGCTGACATCTGATTTCTTGAATTGCGTGTCCTTTTTATTCAAGGCACAAAAATTGAATAGAAATTTTACTTTTCCATATTTTTACTCAGTTATGTTTTTTGCTATGCTCTTTTGAGAATATGCTTTTAAACATAGGTTAGCTATAAAATGAATCCACACAGGTGTCTCAAGTTAATATACCATCATGTTGTTCTGTGGAATTAGAGGGTGTGGTTCTGCTCTATTAATCAGCAACTCTGAGTTTCTGAACTACATGTAACATTTCCAAGCAGGCCACTTTTCCTTTTGTCAGGGAATGTCGCATGATTAATTGTAACCTAAATCAAACCGGAAGATAAAATCTGTCTGTTGCACACTGCCCTGTACTTCTGAGATCTGAGTTTGAATGCAGTTCAGGTTGACAGTGTCTTAAAGATCTCTGCAAACTTTCTGTTCGAAGTACCTCCCCTTATGTTAGAAAAGGAGGAGGAAAATGTGGTATTTGCGATGGAAGCACCCTGCTTAGAGCTCTGTCCTCATGAAGTCCTTCCACAAATCCTTTTGGTTCCAATACACTGCAATGTATTCTATCCTGCTCATAATTTTGCCTTTTTGTCTCATAGCTTCCTTACATGGCATTACCACAGCGAAAGTAAACTTGACATTTCTTCATGTTCATCACTGATCTCAGATCTGCAGTGCTCATTGGTGCTGTAGTACAGTGTATTCTAAACCATAGTACAGATTATTTACATTAAATACTCCTTTGGTGTACTACTGCCACGAGCACACAGATCCACTGATTATTCAAACGTTGATAAAATGACATTTCTCCACAACCAGAACCTCACCCGCTTCTTTCTCCCTCTCGCTCTCAGTCGCAGAAATCACAATCATAGCATCTTTATTTTTACAATCAACTTTCAAATGCCGGCTGCTCACTGGCCTCTTCTCCTTCACAGCTAGCAAACTCCAGTTAATCCAAAATTTTGCACTCCATGTTATTCCATGTATTAGATTTTCCATCATTTCTACCATTTCCAAACTCCACTAGCTTTCTGTTCCTTAGATATTAATTTCAAGGTCTTTGCTTTGAAAACCTCCATTGTCTTACCCCAACTCTACTAAAGTGGTTTTGATCCGCATGTTCCAGCATGCATCTCTTGCTCCAGTTTTGGCTTGCTGCTTTTCCCCTGCTTTGTCTTCTCTACTGGTGTTCATTGATGCCATTCAAAACAATGGTATAGATTGCTTGCATTAGACACTGCTCCAGTGTACGTGCTCATTCTAAAATGCTGCTCTGCTGATCCTTCAGTCACTACACCCCTGCCATCTCTTAAATCACTCTGCCTTGCCATTTCTCACTTCCTTCAAAAGCTTCTTTTAAAAACCTCAATTCTGCTTTTGGTTCTTCTGTTCCTGTCCTCATTCAGTGTACTCTCTTCCTCTTCATGTGTCCTATAATATTCCACATGAGGGGTGCTATACGCATATAAGTAGTTGTTGACAAAATGAATTTGGAACATTGTCAACCCAGTTCCAACTAGATGTAGGCCCAGAGTGCTCAAGTGTCAATAATCTAGTGTAAATTAATACTAAATTGGTAGTCTCACACTTAGAACTTGTAAGGATGGTTCCACGTAATGGGACAAGTTCACATTGAACTACGAGGTAGTTTTTGGGCAGATTATTGAGCGTTTTATTTTGTATTTGATAACTATCCATCCTAGACATACCTGATGCTGACTCATAGAACATTGCTCTGTTACCCAACTCTTGCATATCTCACCTAAGGGAGGGGGAAGGATGGGGAGAAGTGATTTACAAAAACGCGTGTGAAAAACTGAAGTAATTGTACTTTGGCTATGAAAGGAAGTTGAAAACTACCAGATCCATTATTGTTATAAATTTTTCTCTTCCTTGGTGTCTTTTTCCAAAAGTACAGTACTCTGGCAATAGTCAGAATGATTAACACCGAAGTTCCTGGGTTTCTGCCATTCCTGAGATTGTTTCTAGTGCAGAAAATGGGATTTATATCTTCACCTACAAAACTGATAGATAATTTAGTTGCCACATAATGGCTCATCACACATTAGTCTTGCAACATTCAGACTGTTCCTTAAACAGTTGTAATTCTGACATTGAAAGTATGGAGATACGGGTTCCCCTTGTGTTCATGGTACAAAATGAGCTTAAAAGTAAAAATTTGGCATGTATGCCAGTGTGACTTCTGCGCTAGATTTAATCACCTGTCCTAAAGTTCCCTTTGGTTGCGTGGCAATGTTTTTGTCTGATTACGTTCCTGTGAAACTCGCTGAGACGTTTTACTATGTTAAAGGTGCTTTATAAATGAAAGTTATTGTTGCATTTCTTGTTAATGGTATGCAGCACCTTGGAAATGGCTGTTTGAGTCCGATGAAGCAGAAATTAATAAGTGAAAAAGTTATTCCAAACTAGAGAACTACAAAGTAATCGAATTATATGAAAAATGCTTTAAAATTAAACTTTTAAATTTATTTTATTTTAGAGTAATAATAAACGCCTTGCGCAAGCCAGTGGATCCCTTACATTACAAATTGGCAAGTGAAGTTAATTTTAGTTTATGGCACTGACATTTTGAAGGAATGACCTCTAGATGATTATGCATCCGTGCAACAATAATGGCGATGTGCCCAAACCAAAAAATTGCTGGTATTTTTAGCAATAATGCTTCCTTTTGTTCATGGCTAAATGTGTATGCATATATCCTCTGACCTTTTTGTTATTCACATTAAAACATAAATTTCCTTTTATGAAAATGTTGTATGCACTATCCTACATGCCCTTGATATTTTCCAGGGAGATTCCATGTAAATACACAGCAAAAAAATGTTAAGTTTCTGTGAAAAGATTGATTTGTGCCATCTCTAAAAGAAACTTCCAATTTTAAATTGTGGCTGATAAAAATTAAAATGTTTTTTAAAAAAAGTTCTAAAATGCCTATCAATTCCTTGCATTTTCAAAACGAAGTTGTCATGTAAATAATCTACAATTGAATATTATGTTGTAATTTAGATGGCTTTTTGATATAAAAAAAACTTTCGGCTTAACTTTCGCATCAATAGAAAAAATTAGGAATTGGTTTATTGAATATATTGTCAGTGAACCACACCAGATGATACTGAAAGCCTTCAAATGTAGGCACCTTGGACAAGACATTTTTATTTTCTGTTAGTCATTTGAATTAACCTTAGGTATTGCAGTTGCTTTTCTATCAATTCTGATTCTCCATTAATTTATATTCCTGTATCAGGGACAACCCCCTAGCAATACAGAAGTTAACTGGAAAGACAAGATACTAGAAGGGGAAGATGCCATTCAACTTGATCAGATGGAGAAGTCCATTGAAAATTTGGAAGTCTTCTGCTATGCAAGGTGTGTTTTTCAAAATGCAATGTTCTTTATTTCTAAGAAAAATAAGGTCAGGAGAATTGCTGGGTTAAAAATGGTGAAGTTCAGCCTCACAGAAACCCCAAGAACATTCATTGTCACATTTAGTTAGAAAGTGATAGCAGCAAAGAGTATTTTCTAGTCGGGTGCATTGCATTATAAAGTGTAGGTGAACTCTCTAGATTTTTATGTGAAGGATTTTGCTCAGTGCTGAGCTTGGCTGATTATCTTGCCTCATAATTTTCTTAGCACTGATATGAACGTTCACACTCAAACTCTCAGCTATAAAACATGAAGGAGCTCACTCTACTACTATAATTGCCAGACATAATTGCACAATTCTACATTTCCAGGCTATCCCTGAAATGAACTTCCCACTCTCGTTTGTTTGTAGTGAGAATGCCTTCTTCTTTGGCCGGGGAGCCTGCTGAGTGTTGCTTCCACTGATTAGTCCATTGAAATCCATGACAGCATTCTGCTGTTTTCTGTACTTGTCAAAATAAAACGAGTAATATAAAAAGGAAGAGGGTAGCTAAAGTAAATGTGGGTCCCTTAGAGGATGAGACTGGGGAATTAATAATGAGAAACAAGGAAATGGTAGAGACTTTGAACAAATATTTTGCATCTGTCTTCATGGTAGAAGACACTAAAAGCATCACAATAATAGTAGATAATCAAGGGGCAAAAGGGAGGGAGGAGCTTAAAAAAACAATCATCACTAGAGAAAAAGTACTAGGCAAACTAATAGGACGAAAGGCTGACCCCTGAATCTGATGGCCTGCATCCTAGGGTCTTAAAAGAAGTGGCTGCAGAGATGGTGAATGCATTGGTTGTAATCTTCCAAAATTCCCTAGATTCTGGAAAGGTCCCAGTGATTTGGAAAACCGCAAATGTAGCGCCCTTATTCAAGAAAGGAGGGAGACAGACAGCAGAAAACTACTGGCCAGTTAGCCTAACATCTGTCATTGGGAAATTGCTGAAATCCATTATTAATGGAGTAGTACAAAAGCAAAATACTGTGGATGCTGGAATCTGAAATAAAAACAGAATGCTGGAAATCTCAGCGGGTCAGGCAGCATCTGTGGAGAGAAAAACAAAGTTACCGTTTCGTCAGAAGTAGTAGCAGGACATTTAGAAAATCATGATACAGTCAAGCAGAGTCAACACGGTTTTATGAAAGGGATATCGTGTTTGACAAATTTATTATAGTTCTTTGAGGATGTAACAAGCAGGGTGGAAAAAGGGGAACCAGTAGATGTAGTGTATTTGGATTTTGAAAAGGCATTCAATAAGGTGGCACATAAAAGATTATTGCACAAGGTAAGAACTCACGGGGTTGGGAGTAATCTATTAGCATGGATAGAGGATTGGCTAACTAACAGAAAACAGAGGGTCGGGATAAATGGGTCATTTTCAGGTTGGCAAACTAGCTAGTGGGGTGCCACAAGGATCAGTGCTAGGGCTTCAACTATTCAACTACTTACAATCTATATGAATGACTTGGATGAAGGGACCGAGTGTACTGTAGCCAAATTTGCTGACGATACAAAGACAGGCATGAGACACTGCCCTCATGCAAGATGAAAGCTTCATGGATGCTCCCTGGATATTGGGCATTTACTGCCATGATGCACTGAGTATGGTTGCAGACGATCTGTACATTCGTGGAGTGGAATCCCTTTCAGTTTCGGTAAAAGTCTGGATTGAGTAAAGGTGCTCGCAGGGCAATGTGCATAGTGTCAATGGCACCCTAAACCTTGGGGAAGCCAGTAATTTGTCCAAAACCTACAGCCCTCTCATTCTGTGTCTCCTTGGTCATTGGGAACTTTATAAAGTCAATCCTGTGTGCATACAGTGCAGTAGTCACCTGGCGAATGCAGCAATGTGTAGCGTGCTGCGAGATGGAGCATATCTCCCCCTGCTTATGTCTGAAAGGAGCCGGAGACATAGAAGGCAAGTGCCACAGTCACCTTCACGTCGACGGGCAGTGCAGTCCTGTTGCTGCTGTAGGTCTGCCTGTATGAGCTGGAATATCTCTGTGACCACCTCTTTTCGGAAGCGCAGCCTTCTAACGCACTGTGCCTCAGAGAGCTGAAGGTATGAGCGATGTTCCCTGTAAACTCGCCGGGGTAAGGCTTCCTCCCCGTACGTCTGCGACCTCTTCGATTACGTTGCAAATGATCAACAATAAATCTTCAAGCTCAAAGCCGTATGACTATTGTAATGTATGTACATAAGGTCTGCCCACCAACAGGGGTCACTAACGTCAGAGGTCCGAGGGTCATAGGTACACTCATGTTGGGCCCGGTATATAACCTGAACGTCTGGAAGCCATTAAAGACTGACACCTAGTCACTGGCTCACAGTACAGAGTTCATTGTATCATTTCATACACTACAACTGGCGACGAGGCAAATACAAACCTACGCAAAAGTATGGCGAGCACAGCATGATTGAGTACTGTTGGAATTCTCGAGTGATTCAGTGAGAGAGAGGATTAGGGAGATTTCACGGATCGGCTTACGACCTAAACAAAGACAAAGTTGCAGAGAAGCGCAGGGCAGTTCTTCTCACCGTCTGTGGCCCCAAGATCTATGCACTCATCAACTCTTCCTACAGAAAAGGATTACAAAGAACTGTGTGCTCTAGTTCAGGAACACCTTAAATCCACAGAAGGAATCCTCATATCCAGATATCGCTTCTATACGCACGTTCATCCAGAAGGCCAGGACATGGCGGCATTTGTTGACGACCCGAGACGTCTTGCAGGGCCTTGCAAATTTGGGCCTGCATTGGAAGACATGCTGCGTGACTTTTTCATGATCAGGGTCAACCACGAGGTGATCTTAAGTAAGCTGCTGTCTGCGGAGACGCTGGACCTCAGCAAGGTCGTCACCGTCGCCCAGGTTTGCATGTCCACGCAGAAAAGCACGAAGCAGATATCGCGACAAAACAGGAACTCCACGGCAAGTACTGTGTACAAAATTGGATCGACAGCCGGCAGAGCTGTACATGGCAGGGCCTGCTCGACTGCATCTGCAAGACCGGGAGCTGCTCAAAATTCGCCATAGAGGGCCTACTTGACTGTGTATGCGAGAACGAGAGCCGCTCAAAGCCCGCCATCGGGTGCAAATCCGAGCTCAACGTGTTGGCATTGTGGGGGCAATTACTGACTCCACCAGTGCCGCTTCAGGCAGTATGTATGCAGAGGGTGTGCGAAGACTGGGCATCTTCAACGGACGTGTCCACAGCAGAGCAAGCGAACTGCGACACACCACGCGGATGATGATCAATTCAGCGTGAATCTGGCGATGCAGCCTGAGGCATTTGAGAGCTCCAAGGAGGAAGTGTATAGCGTACGTGCATTCCTAACAAAGATCCAACCAATAATGATGGAGATAAAATTAAACGGCATGCCGGTATCCATGGAATTAGACACTGGTGCGAGTCAATCGATAATGAGCCAGAGGTCTTTTGAAAAATTGTGGGAGACCAAAGCAGAGAGACCCAAGCTGAGTCTGATAAATGCGAAGTTACGTACCTACACCAAAGAGCTCATACCAGTGATCGGTAGTACAGCAGTAAGAGTGTCGTACGAGGGAGCCGTTCATGATCTATCGTTATGGATTATCCCGGGCAACGGCCCATCGTTATTCGGCAGGAGTTGGCTCGAGAAAATAAAATGGAAATGGTATGATATCGAAGCTTTGTCATCAGCGGATGATGATTTGTGTGCTCAAGTGCTGAGCAAAGTTCCCATACTTTTTGAACCGGGAATTGGCAGCTTCAAGGGAGCCAAGGTGCAGATTCACCTAGTTCCAGACGCAAGGCCCGTCCATCACAAAGCCAGGTTGGTCCTGCACATGAGAGAAAAGGTCGAGCTCGAATTGGACAGGCTACAACGCAAGGGGATCATCTCACCAGTCGAATTTAATGAATGGGCCAGCCCCATTGTTCCAGTGTTAAAGAGCGATGGCATGGTCAGGATTTGTGGAGACTACAAGCTCACGATCAACCGAGTTTCGAAACAAGATCAGTACCCTCAACCGAAAGCTGATCTGTTTGCAACGCTAGCCGGGAGAAAATCGTTTTCCAAATTGGATCTAACGGCAGCCTTCATGACGCAAGAACAGATTGAATCATCAAAGAAACTTACGTGCATCAACACGCGCAAAGGATTGTTTATTTACAACAGGTGCCCTTTTGGCATTCATTCAGCGACAGCCATATTTCAGAGAAACATTGAGAGCCTATTGAAATCCGTCCCCAGGACCATGGTATTCCAAGACGACATCCTAGTCACAGGTCGTGACACTGCCGAGCACCTGAACAATCTGGAAGAGGTTCTGCGTCATCTGGACAAAGTGGGACTTGGGCTGAAATGTTCGAAGTGTGTTTTTATGGCACCAGAGGTTGAATTCCTTGGACGAAAGATTGCTGCAGACGGAATCAGGCCTACAGACTCAAACAGAGACCATCAAAAATGCGCCCAGGCCCCAGAATGTGACGGAGCTGTGTTCGTTCCTGAATCTTCTCAACTACTTCGGTAACTTCTTACCCAAATTGAGCACAGTATTAGAGCCTTTGCACAAGCTGCTCAGGAAAGGAGACAACTGGGCGTGGGGTGAAACACAGAAACATAGAAACATAGAAAATAGGTGCAGGAGTAGGCCATTTAGCCCTTCGAGCCTGCACCGCCATTCAATGAGTTCATGGCTGAACATGAAACTTCAGTACCCCCTTCCTGCTTTCTCGCCATAACCCTTGATCCCCCGAGTAGTAAGGACTTCATCTAACTCCCTTTTGAATGTATTTAGTGAATTGGCCTCAACTACTTTCTGTGGTAGAGAATTCCACAGGTTCACCACTCTCTGGGTGAAGAAGTTTCTCCTCATCTCGGTCCTAAATGGCTTACCCCTTATCCTCAGACTGTGACCCCTGGTTCTGGACTTCCCCAACATTGGGAACATTCTTCCTGCATCTAACCTGTCTAAACCCGTCAGAATTTTAAACGTTTCTATGAGGTCCCCTCTCATTCTTCTGAACTCCAGTGAATACAAGCCCAGTTGATCCAGTCTTTCTTGATAGGTCAGTCCCGCCATCCCGGGAATCAGTCTGGTGAACCTTCGCTGCACTCCCTCAATAGCAAGAATGTCCTTCCTCAAGTTAGGAGACCAAAACTGTACACAATACTCCAGGTGTGGCCTTACCAAGGCCCTGTACAACTGTAGCAACACCTCCCTGCCCCTGTATTCAAATCCCCTCGCTATGAAGGCCAACATGCCATTTGCTTTCTTAACCGCCTGCTATACCTGCATACTAACCTTCAATGACTGATGTACCATGACACCCAGGTCTCGTTGCACCTTCCCTTTTCCTAATCTGTCACCATTCAGATAATAGTCTGTCTCTCTGTTTTTACCACCAAAGTGGATAACCTCACATTTATCCACATTATACTTCATCTGCCATGCATTTGCCCACTCACCTAACCTATCCAAGTCACTCTGCAGCCTCATAGCATCCTCCTCGCAGCTCACACTGCCACCCAACTTAGTGTCATCCGCAAATTTGGAGATACTACATTTAATCCCCTCGTCTAAATCATTAATGTACAATGTAAACAGCTGGGGCCCCAGCACAGAACCTTGCGGTACCCCACTAGTCACTGCCTGCCATTCTGAAAAGTACCCATTTACTCCTACTCTTTGCTTCCTGTCTGATAACCAGTTCTCAATCCACGTCAGTACACTACCCCCAATCCCATGTGCTTTAACTTTGCACATTAATCTCTTGTGTGGGACCTTGTCGAAAGCCTTCTGAAAGTCCAAATATACCACATCAACTGGTTCTCCTTTGTCCACTTTACTGGAAACATCCTCAAAAAATTCCAGAAGATTTGTCAAGCATGATTTCCCTTTCACAAATCCATGCTGACTTGAACCTATCATGTCACCATTTTCCAGATGCACTGCTATGACATCCTTAATAATTGATTCCATCATTTTACCCACTACTGAGGTCAGGCTGACCGGTCTATAATTCCGTGTTTTCTCTCTCCCTCCTTTTTTAAAAAGTGGGGTTACATTGGCTACCCTCCACTCCATAGGAACTGATCCAGAGTCAATGGAATGTTGGAAAATGACTGTCAATGCATCCGCTATTTCCAAGGCCACCTCCTTAAGTACTCTGGGGATTTATCGGCCTTCAATCCCATCAATTTCCCCAACACAATTTCCCGACTAATAAAGATTTCCCTCAGTTCCCCCTCCTTACTAGACCCTCTGACCCCTTTTATATCTGGACTTCAAGACAGAGCCTTTGAGAAGGCTAGAAATCTGTTGTGTTCCCACAAGCTACTGATATTTTATGACCCTTGCAAGCGTCTAGTTTTGATCTGTGATGCGTCGTCCTATGGGGTCGGCTGCGTACTCTAGCAAGCCAATGAGTCAGGCAAACTACAACCACTTGCATACGCATCTCGAAGCCTTTCCAAGGCGGGAAGAACATAAGGCATGGTAGAAAAAGAGGCTTTACCATGTGTTTATGGGGCAAAAAAAAAGCAGCAGTACTTGTTTGGGCTTCGCTTCGAGCTGGAAACCGATCACAAGCTGCTTATATCGTTGTTCTCAGAACATAAAGGTATCAATACCAACGTGTCATCCCACATCCAGAGGTGGGCGCTAACATTATCTGCCCATGATTGTCATTCGCCATAGACCAGGCACCGACAAACTGCGCTGATGCATTGAGCCGGTTACCGTTGCCCACACAGGAAGTGGAAACACCAATGCCCGCAGAGCTACTCGTGGTCATGGATGCCTTTGAGAGTGAAGGGTTGCCTGTCACTGCTCAATAAGTTAAGACCTAGACCAGCCAGGATCCGACCCTATCGGTTGTAAAACGTTGTGTTCTTAAAGGGGACTGGTCGACCACCCCCAAGGAAATGGGTGATGAAACCAAACCGTACAGCCGTCGCAAAGATGAGCTTTCCATCCAGTCCGACTATTTACTGTGGGGTAATCGTGTTGTAATGCCCAAGAAAGGCAGGGCGAGATTTGTATGTGAGTTACATAGTACGTATTCCGGTATTGTCATGATGAAGGCCATCGCCAGGTCCCATGTTTGGTGGCCTGGCATTGACTCGTGCTTAGTCATGCGTGCATCAGTGCAGCACTTGCATGCAGTTAAGCAATGCTCCAAAGGAAGCTCCACTCAGTCTGTGGTCATGGCCATCCAAACCGTGGTCTAGATTCCACAGTGACTTTGCGGGCCCCTTCCTCGGTAAAAGTTTTTTTGTGGTGGTGGATGCATACTCCAAATGGATAGAATGTGTGATCGTTATCCAGCACTTCCACTGCCACCATTAAGAACCTGAGAGCCATGTTTGCCACACAGGGTCTGCCAGACATCGTGTCAGCGCCAACGAGCTGTTTCACGAGCCTGGAGTTTCAAGAGTTCATGAAACTCAACGGCATAAAACACGTGAGGTCAGTCCCGTTCAAACCCGCGTCCAATGGTCAAGTGGAGTGGGCAGTTCAAACCATCAAGCAGAGCCTGAAACGCGTAACTCATGGTTCCTTGCAGACACGCCTGTCACGCATACAGCTCAGTTACAGGACAAGGCCACACATGCTCACCGGGGTCCCACCTGTGGAATTATTGATGGAGAGGCCTCAAAACCAGGCTCTCTCTACATGACCTTAATGATCATGTCGAAACCCGACGTCAACGCCAGCAGTGGTATCACGACCGTGCCGCAGTGTCATGCGACATATCTGTAAATGACCCAGTGCATGTACTTTAACCATGGTCAAGGGCCCAAGTGGCTCCCGGGCAATGTTACGGATAATGAGGGTAACCGGGTGTATATGATTAAGCTCAAGAATGGCCAGATGTGCAGGAAACACATTGATCAAATCAAGCTAAGACGCACTGACGAACCGGAACAGTTGGAAGAAGACACCGCGAGCTTAGACAACCAACCAATTCACATCCAGCCATTAGAAGAACCCACTGTGGTCAACGCCCAGCCCTTAGTCGTGAGAAACTCGGAAAGCACTGGGATTGTACTGAGACGGTCGACCAGGGAGCGAAGGCTCCGGACTGTCTGAACTTGTAATATGGACTTGTGCCAAGAACTGGAAGAGGGGGGAGGGGAAATGATGTAATGTATGTACATAAGGTCTGCCCACCAACAGGGGGCACTACCGTCGGAGATCCTAGGGTCATAGGTACACTTGTGCTGGGCCCGGTATATAACCTGAACTTCACCTTTATATCTTCACTTCTGGAAGCCATTAAAGACTGAGTCACCTCGTCACTGGCTCACTGTACGGAGTTCATTGTATCATTTTATACACTACAAATATAGCTGCCAGGATTACCGGCTCTTGACCTAGCATGGCCCGCATCTTTTAAAATGTCCTTTATAAAGCAAACTAGAAACTGACATAAACTTCACAATCAAAGGTAGTCAGTAACGCAGCGTTCTTCTCCCAATCCTGTGAATCACTCTCAACTGCGACTTTCTCCTCCGTTTTAAACACGGCGCCGTTAGCGCCTTGTGTGCCCGGGGTCCGTCTGGTTTTTCTGGGCGGGTTCTCGGGTGGATGCTAAATCGGGCGAAATGCTCGAAAGTTCCACTTGGGGTGCTAGCGCAGCAATGCACAACGATTTACGTCATCTAAATGGTCAAAACAGTGGCGGGCGGTAAGTTTTAGCGCCGCCACAAAACCATTGGTGAAAATTCCGCACGGGCACACAATCGTGAGCGTCTCGTTTCACACCCCAAAAAAAAATCATTTTTGCACCCCGTCGAGGCGCTAAATGGGGCGCAAATCAGCAGAAAATCCAGCCCATATGTTTTAAGTTTATTAGTTTCTTCACAGTGAATTTTTATACTGTGCTTTTACTGTGGAGTCCCCGCCCCCGATCCTCCCCCCGCCCGGTCGAGTCCCCGCCCCCGATCCTCCCCCCGCCCGGTCGAGTCCCCGCCCCCAATCCTCCCCCCGCCCGGTCGAGTCGCCGCCCCCGATCCTCCCGCCCGGTCGAGTCGCCGCCCCCGATCCTCCCCCCGCCCGGTCGAGTCGCCGCCCCCGATCCTCCCCCCGCCCGGTCGAGTCGCCGCCCCCGATCCTCCCGCCCGGTCGAGTCGCCGCCCCCGATCCTCCCCCCGCCCGGTCGAGTCGCCGCCCCCGATCCTCCCCCCGCCCGGTCGAGTCGCCGCCCCCGATCCTCCCGCCCGGTCGAGTCCCCGCCCCCGATCCTCCCCCCGCCCGGTCGAGTCGCCGCCCCCGATCCTCCCGCCCGGTCGAGTCGCCGCCCCCGATCCTCCCGCCCGGTCGAGTCGCCGCCCCCGATCCTCCCGCCCGGTCGAGTCCCCGCCCCCGATCCTCCCCCCGCCCGGTCGAGTCGCCGCCCCCGATCCTCCCGCCCGGTCGAGTCGCCGCCCCCGATCCTCCCGCCCGGTCGAGTCCCCGCCCCCGATCCTCCCCCCGCCCGGTCGAGTCGCCGCCCCCGATCCTCCCCCCGCCCGGTCGAGTCGCCGCCCCCGATCCTCCCGCCCGGTCGAGTCCCCGCCCCCGATCCTCCCCCCGCCTGGTCGAGTCGCCGCCCCCGATCCTCCCCCCGCCCGGTCGAGTCCCCGCCCCCGATCCTCCCCCCGCCCGGTCAAGTCCCCGCCCCCGATCCTCCCCCCGCCTGGTCGAGTCGCCGCCCCCGATCCTCCCGCCCGGTCAAGTCCCCGCCCCCGATCCTCCCCCCGCCCGGTCGAGTCGCCGCCCCCGATCCTCCCGCCCGGTCAAGTCCCCGCCCCCGATCCTCCCCCCGCCCGGTCGAGTCGCCGCCCCCGATCCTCCCGCCCGGTCGAGTCGCCGCCCCCGATCCTCCCGCCCGGTCGAGTCGCCGCCCCCGATCCTCCCGCCCGGTCGAGTCGCCGCCCCCGATCCTCCCGCCCGGTCAAGTCCCCGCCCCCGATCCTCCCCCCGCCCGGTCGAGTCGCCGCCCCCGATCCTCCCGCCCGGTCGAGTCGCCGCCCCCGATCCTCCCGCCCGGTCGAGTCGCCGCCCCCGATCCTCCCGCCCGGTCGAGTCGCCGCCCCCGATCCTCCCGCCCGGTCGAGTCCCCGCCCCCGATCCTCCCGCCCGGTCGAGTCCCCGCCCCCGATCCTCCCGCCCGGTCGAGTCCCCGCCCCCGATCCTCCCGCCCGGTCGAGTCCCCGCCCCCGATCCTCCCGCCCGGTCGAGTCCCTGCCCCCCGATCCTCCCGCCCGGTCGAGTCCCCGCCCACGAACCTGAATTATTGCAACCACGTTGCCCGTTGCGCCCCTGAGTGGCCCCGAGGAGGGGGTGGGGGGGGGTGGGAGCGAGGTGGAGGAGGGCGGGAGAGGTTGGGGGAAGAGAGGGAGAGTCTGGGGGGGTGGGGGTGAAGATAGAGAGACAGGTGGGGGGTGGGTGAAGAGAGAGACATGGGTGGGGTCAGGGGAGAGAGAGAGAGAGAGAGACAGACACGGTTGGAGGGGAGAGAGTGAAGACGGATCGCGTTCTTACAATCCCCTACAAGGGACATTGTTGGAGTGGATGAGATCCAGAAGACACTACACTGCCACTATTGGCTGGGGGAGGCAGCACTTGCGCTGGGGGCCAAGGGACTTTGGCTGGGGAGAGGGTGCACTTGCTTGCTGTGGGGTAAGGGACTCCAGCTGGCACTTGGTGGCTTCTGGGGAGATCTATCCTCTGTGGCTTCTGGAAGTCAAAGTGGATCGAGTTACAATTTACAAAGTCAGTGAGAACTTGGGATGGGTGGTTCCAGTTAGACATTCGAGAGAAATTTCAGGGTGTGGCTTATCCTCCAAGGGGACCTTTCAGAGACGAAGGGCAGCCATTTTTGCAGAACAAATAAACACGTTCTTGTTTCTCTCTAGTGCTAGCTAGGTATTTAAATGATACTATCTTAATGAAAAGTTTTAGCAAAACTTTTTGTGAGCACATTGCAGTGATGTAAATGACAATGAGGCACATCTTCAAATCATTTTGGCGTGGTATCATTCTTCTCCCTTTCCAGACAGGAATAAAGCTTGATTTTTTTTCATTAAGACCGTGGCCCTTTAATACAGAACAAGTTTCTTCCTTCTCTCTAATTGTTTTGTTAAATTTTCTGGTTTCCTGTGTTGATGTTTGCTGAATAAAATATGCAGGGAATACTGCAATGTGACATTATCAGTGACATTTCTGCTGCTGATGTCTTCAAAACAGTAAACTGTAATTCAATATATAGGAAGCTTTTAGTTTTTGAATTGATGTTGGATCTTGATTTACATAAACCTGATGCACCAAAAAATGACTTCTCAGTCTCGTTGTGCTTTCAGCAATCATGAGGGATTAAATTTGAGATAAATGACCTGTTTAATTGTGCTGCTGTACCTTTCATATGCCTCCGTGCGTCTCTTCCTCTACCCCCTTAACAAAAGACAAAAATACTTGTTATATTGAATACAAGGTATGGGCATAGTGTTCACTCTTAAACCTTGAAGGGGGATGTCTCTGCTGCTGGATAATCTCAATTTTATATCCGCCCACATGATATCTGAAAATAAATCATCTACCTGATCGATGAAAACCTAATTTAATCAATGGCACTTAACCTCAGAGAGCCATTGTAAAGGGCGGACTATGTTATCTACTTTTACTATGGAATCTAAAGTTGCTGCATGCATCTCATTTCACATTGATCTAAACTAATGGTTCCATGTACTTCTGCACTGCGTAAGTTCTGTATTTATTATTTACTTTAATGCTATCACCTGTTGACTGCACACCTTGTGCAGTTGATGGCGGTGGAAAATATAAACTGAATGGCTCTACATGACTGATGGCAGCAGAGATTCATTGACTGCCAAGCCATTAAGGAAATGTATGGAGCAGGCAATGAGTGGACATTAATACCTCACTTAATAAGGTATGAGCTTTGCATCGTCCATGTACAACAGCACATCTGGAAAGTAAACCATGAGACTTCGACCTAGAAGTTGTTCATCAGACTCTAGAAATGCATCTTTAAAAGGGCGTATTAGCCCATTATAGACTGATTCTCCATTTATTGTTTAATTATTTTGCTGCTTCAGTATCTTGCTGAATCATTTGAATTTTATGTATTATTTAGCCTGTAAATAAATCTGGCCCAGTAGTTTTAGGCCATACACTCAGTTTGTTGGCGTGATATTTTCCAGCTTTTGGAAGCGATAAGAGCACAGCATGTTTCTGTTTATCGGAGTCTATGTATGGAAAATGCCTCTTCACTGTGCACGCAAGACAAAAGTGTGGAGCAAAACTTCACTGACAGTACTCTATTCTTTAATTTAGCCTTGTGTACTTGGATGAAATAAGTCTGGAGTATTCCTACCGTGTTCATTTTGAGGCAGTGCAATTTAGCTTATACTGGGCTTCTGTTACTGGTGATTGGAATCCATTAATGTTCCTGTAGGCATTTTGCACAATATTCTTTTTGAAAAAATAATTATTTAGTTATGCACAATACACCATTGTCTGAATTGGAGGCAATTATTTTCCATTTTGACCTCTGTTCTGGCTGCAAAGATTCTTTGCTATATTGGTACTACCATTTGATGCACATGAAGCCTGGTAGTGCCTTTAACCCTAAATAGACATACTGCTAACCTTGATTGTTTTGTTTTACTGACCTCATACCCTCAAATGACAATGATGTGAGAATAAAACCATGTGATCAGTTATAACATGCATTGCATTGATATGACAATTTAAGTTATTTTTTTATTTCATCATAAAACTTAATTTCCAAGTAATATAGTAACTGAGTGGACAGTTGAACAAATGTACACTCTTATGTTCTAAATCAATTAGTTCAGGAATTACCAAGGAAAACAAAAGCTCATTCTGTTTGGGCAGTGAATACCTTGGTGAGTCAGAAGACTTTAAATTCTTGACTCAAGGATAACATTTTCCATGCTTTCACCTTTTTATCAACATGATGCATTCTGGAGGAAGGATGAAACATCAAATCCTGCTTGTCGAGGTTAGATGAAAAAAGTTGGATTTTTTTTTGGTTTGGTCTTCCCTGCTCTTTGTATCTGAAGAATAAACTTCATAAAATAGTTATCTTCCTTCCCAATATCTCAGATTTGGAATGGCTGAAGTTTGTTGGTTAACTTGAAATTATTCACTAATTCTATGAAGTTAATTAACTCTTCTGTAGCCCCCATTATCGACGTGAAATGACGGGGGACTTTTGGGGTTGTGGTTGTTTTTCAGTGCAAAGTTTGGAGCCAATCAAAGCTTATTAGCCCATTGCAAGCAAGCTCTTGAGACATTGTCTTGTGATTTTTTTTTCCCTGTTGCAATATGATATACTTCTGGATGATAAAAGCCATTTGGCTCATTGGCTTCATCCATCCAGAAGCACACTGCAGTCCCTCCATTGCAGTATCCAATTATTTCTTAAACAATTCCAGAGTTTTGCTTCCACTTTTCTCCATTTATGTGTTGATCACTTTGTCCAGAAGAATTTATTGGTCTGTCCTAATTTGCCTTTTACTGATTTGATCCTGTGTCCTATTGACTTATCAATTACTGGAATGAATGAGGAAGACCATGTTGAAAGGGATTACATTTTATCCTGTGGTATTTCTGACTTGCAATGATTTATTTGGTTTTTTTGGTATAATTTTTAGCACAGTTGCACAGGAAGATGTTGTGGAAGTAGGCGCACTTGAAAATAAGCAAACTAATGCAGATTCTAACACTGCGATAGAGAATGCAGCATTGAACAATCAAGATGAGAAAAATCAGACGTGTAAAGTTACAAGCAGTGGTGATGCAGAATCTCCTCTAGAAAATATCAAGGATCAAGATTCTCCATTCTCAACAAAGGAAGAAGCTCCCCCTGAAATAACTAATCCAGAGGGCAAATCCTATTCCAGCAATATCCCTTCATCCACAGCCAGTGACATAAGTCTGGACACAAAAGGGATCGCTGTCAATATAGCTTCAATTGAGATGGTAGCTGACAATATAGAGCAAACTAATGATGCTACAGCTCAAGAAGCGAAGAAAGAAACAAAAACGATGACTTATTCACAGATTGTAAAGAATGGCAGGAAATTTAACATTGACTTGACTTCAAAGGTAACTACTTTGTTTTTACTTCACTAATAGTTTAAGGCATTCATATAATTAAAAGCTGAATGCCGGAAATTACAAATAGGACTTGGTATTAATTGAATTTGCTGATAGGTAGAGTTCTTATTTTGGTTTGCTTTTATTTACATGCTTTAGATTCATAAGAGTTTTATGTTGTCTGTACTTCTGGGCCATCTGTGTTCAGTTCAATGCTGGGAAGAAATAATGCAGCACTAGCTTGCAAAAGCATTTATTCTCTACCACAGCATTTCTAATTAAACTATTCATAAAATTACTGTAAAGTAAGAGTAGTCAGTCAAGCAAAGGACTATTGAAGGTTCTTGGCACAGCGTGAAATAATTTACTTGTCAATGATGAATCTTAATATTGGCAAGATCTATCTATTTTGTATTGAGAGGAAAGCAAACTCATGCCTCAATGTTTTCTTTTAATCTTATAATACCATAACCGTTTAAATGTGTCTTTTTATAAGGTTAATGTGCTTAGGCATAAATGTTAAATGTTGCAGAAAACAAAAATTTGATAAAGTATCTGAGACCATTACAGTGATCTAAATTGAGTTGCAAGTGGAGGCCTTACTAAATATAACTGAGATATTTGTGTTCTTCTAGTTTTTGTATTCCCGTGGCTCTCTGGTTGATCTTCTTATCAAATCCAATGTCAGTCGGTATGCAGAATTCAAAAATATCACCAGGATACTTACTTTTCAAGGAGGAAACGTTGAGCAGGTATTCTATCATTTCTCTTCACAATTGCTTCTTGGAATTAATAGACTTGACAAATAATAATATGAGAACAGAATGAATTGCTTGAACACCAATACATTTTCTGTCAATTTTAACACTAGTCTGGTAAACCTTTAATTGTAGGCTTAAGCTGCCTTTGTGTATCAACCACTCCCTGGACTGCAAATTATGAAAAAAATTCTTACAAGTATAGCAAGAAAGCAGGCTTAAACCATAACTTTACAGACATGTTTAATATAAACAAATACAATCCACAGGCCTAAAATTAGGCCTCATTAGTGCTTCCCATTATCGCCTCCGGGGAGCAATAACGGGGCGCAAACCAAGTTACGACTGGGCACGACGATAACATTGACTCCCGCCATATTCATGACGTCATCATTCTGGAGATCGTAATGTCATTGCCGTGCGCGTTGGGTTCTGTCAGCATCGCCAGGCGAAAACACCAGCAGCTGCAGCAGCCATCCATTGGGAGTCCGGGCTCTTCGGGAGTGATACTTAAAGGCGAGGTGGATGAGGTAAGTTTAAAAAAAAAGTTACTGTCTCTCTTGCAAGTTTTTTTGCAGGTTCCTGCCTGCGATTGATTAGCCCAGCACTCTGCTTGAGTACCGAGCTGATTGGGTGGGATCGTGGAGAAGCTAAGTTTCAATGCAGCAGCACTGCACGGCCCAGTGTGCAGCGCTGCTCCACTCACTGCCTCGTCAGCTGCCGATTGCCCTCCAGAAAGGAAGTGGAGCACCTGATTTAGCACTCCACTTCCTTCCTGGAGCGCAACCGCCAAATTTTTTTAAAATTTGGAAACATTGCGCCTGGCTTTTAAAAGTTAGTGTTCCAATCACCACACTCCTGAATTTCTCCCCCATGAATTATAAATTTGAAAAAGACTTAGTTTATTTTTCACAGTTGACTGTTTGCACTGTGGGCCCAGTTCTTTTATTTTGTAGCACTTATGTGTGCTATGTTTGTACTGGCAAAATGGCTGTCTTGATTATCACTTTGTGCGCCCTGGATATGTTGTCAAACATTACAGTATTGGATTTGTTTTTAAGAGTGCCAGTCATATTTGTACTTTCAAGCTGTTGCATTGCAAGAGAGAAAGAAGGAGATGCAGGGTTCCATGTATAGATATTCAAAACCCTAAATACTGTTGGTTATTTTAATGTCTCTATCTACTCATGCTAGCACTTTCAAGGAATTATATATTTGATTTCTGAGTCTCTCTTGATCCGCACTTATCGTGTACACTCACATTCTTTGTTTTTGTTCTCCCAACGTGCATATCCTCATACTTCTCCAAATTACATTGCATATGCCACTAGTCTGCCCATCTGATTACCATGTCTGTATCTTCCTGAAGTCTCCTAGAGTTCTTCTCACTCTTTGGTGTCGTCAGCATATTTCAAGATTGTGCTCCCCATGATCAAATCATTTATGTATACTGAGAATAAATGTGATTAGAAGTTGAGTGGGAAGGGAATTAAAGAAGCAGAAAGTGGGTCTCATGGAAGAGGTGAGCGAAGGAGAGGGTGTAGAAGGTATGAAGATATAGGTGAGAAACTGCATAATTTCTTGATTGGGTTCCTTTCCATGCTGAGTATGTGAGAATCGATCCATTTCCAAAGCTCATGCAGTCATTCATCAAAATACTCAAAAATGTTAATTTAGCTAGTGCAACTGTGGTTAATAGCCCATAAACTGCTGGAGTATTTATAGCTGACATGTAACCCCAGTTAGCTCTCAAATCCACAAAGTAACACTGAAGCTTCTACCTCAGCCCTAATATAGAAGAAACGATGGGGGAAAATAAAACTTATCCTAGTACTACCCGAGGAGAACACCTGTACAGCCAACAGCATACTATTTATTTGACATTTTGTTGCTGTGGGATTGCTATTTTTGTCTGAAAAATAAATGACATTTTTGCATACTCTTGCCTTTTAGTAAACTTCACACCAAAGCTTTTCAATTTGCAGTGCTTTTTCAGACCTATAGGCACTTTTTTGTTTCAGAACACCAGAGAAATGATTAACCTCTGGATTGTCTATGTAAGGCACTGTTAACAGTTCCTCATGGATTGCTATCATCATTAGTAAAAAAAATGCGAGATTACTGCTTCACTGGAACCTTTGCAAAGTTTTCTGCAGGAAATATTACGTTGACTAAAACAAGGATGAATGTGACATAAGTAGGAAAGCTAATTGGCTCATTGAAATATCTTAGTCACAATCCAAGTAGGTTAAATACTACTACTTAAGGACTCAATCCCCTTACAATTAAATAATCAAGGTTCCACATAGTGGAAATAAGAGCTGTACGATCTTGATTTTTCGTCTGTTCTTGGGCACTGCATCTGTAAAATGTTCCCATTCATGATCAGAGGATTTGCTTGGCTCGAAACAAGCTCCTTCATATCCAGAGTACAAACCAGACTATCTGACACCGGGGACAAATGAGGAAAATGGCTGTGTTTTTCTTTAACGCTCCTGGTTGTGGCCATTTTGATTTGCAGGTGAGCTCAGATACAGAAATATTTTGCATATATACTTTGTAATAAAGTGTACACCATGGTTTAAGAAAAATAATATTGATGAGTAGACACCTTACCGATTTGGTGGTTGGTCAGGTCCACATCACAGACTTAGTCATTGCAGCCACAGGTAGAGTGAGTGGCGATGTTTGTTTCAGCACGTTTTCTCTTTCTGGATATGTACCAGGCAGGTAAATTCTGTTACTGAAGTATTTATCGCATCTATCCATGTTTTAATTTTGTCAATCAACTGGATCACTGCCAAGCTTTTCAACGCCATCTACAATTCGACCTAACCTTTATTTTACATACTTTTAAAGCTCAATCTTCTGAGTTATGCAGGAGGATCTCAGATCATATGTGCCATCTCACTGCTACAGACAGACATTATGACTGCATTGCTCCATTGCCTTCTCTAAAGTAGCATAGTTAGTAGGATTGCCTGTAACATCAGAAGTAGAGGCTGGCACAGGCAGTTTGGGGATAATTGGGAAAATGTATTCTTCCTTATTCTGGTTACTAGAATGGCCATCTCCATTACAACAATTACTACAAATTATTTTTATATAGCATCTTTAACATAATAAAACATCCCAAGGCGCTTCACAGGAGTGTTATCCAAAAAAAATTGACACCAAGGTATATAAGGAGATGATAGGACAAATGATCGAAGAGGTGGGTTTTAAGGAGTGTTTTAAAGGAGGAAAGAGAAATGGAAAATTTGGAGAGATTTATGGAGGGAATTTCAGAGCTTAGGATGTAGGTAGCTGAAGGCTTGACTGCCAATGGTGAAGCATTTAAAATCAGGTATGTTCAAATGGCTAGAATGGGTGGATTATAGGGCTGGAGGAGATTAGAGATAAGAAGGGGCGAGACCATAGAGGGATTTGAAAATAAGGATGAGAATTTGAAAATCGAGGCGATGCTTAATTGGGAACCAATGTGTAAATCAGCAAGCACAGGGGAGATGGGTGAGCAGGACTTGGTGCGTGTTAGCACACAGGTGGCAACGTTTTGGATGACCTCAAGTTTATGGAGGGTCGAATTAGGAAGGCTGGCTGGGAGTGTGTTGGAATAGTCAAGTCTAGAGGTGATAAAGGTATGGATGAGGGTTTCGGCGGCAGATAAGTTGAGATAAGGGCGGAGACAGGCGATATTATGAAGGTGGAAATGGGCAGTCTTGGTGATAGAATGGATATGAGGTAGGAAGTTCAATTCGTGATCAAATATGACACCAAGGTTGCGAATAGATTAGATCAGCCTGAGATGTGGGGGGGGTGGAAGAGAGAGGGGGGTTGGGGGGGTGGCGGGGGGCGGGGGGTGGGTGGAAGAGCGAGGGGGGCTGGGGGGAAGAGCGAATCAGTAGAAAGGGAACAGTTTGTGGTGTGAACCAATGATGATGGCTTCAGTCTTCCTGATATTTAATTGGGGGAAGTTTCTGCTCACAAGTGCTTGATGTCGGACAAGCAGTCTGATAATACAGAGACAGTGTAGGGTTCGTAATAGGTGGAGGAAAGGTAGAGCTGGATGTCATTAGAGTACATGTGAAAACTCACGGTGTGTTGCCAGATGAGAATTTGGAGGGGGGCCAAGGCTCGATCCTTGGACACAAGAGGTGACTGCGGGATTGGGAAGAGAAGCCATTGCAGGTGATTCTGCGGTTAAGGCTGGAAAGATAGGAATGAAGCCAGGTGAGTGCAGTCCCATCCAGCTGGATGACGGTGAAGGCTTTGGAGCAGAATTTTGTGGTCAACTGTGTCAAAGGCTACAGACAGGACAAGAAGGACGAGAAGGGATAGATTGCCTTTGCCGCAACTAATTAGGATGTCATTTGTGACCTTGATAACAGCAGTTTCAGTACTGTGGCAGGGGCAGAAGCCTGATTGGAGAGATTCAAGCAAGGAGTTCTGGGAAAAATGGGCATGGATTTAGGAGGCATCAACACGTTCATCTACTTTGGAGAGGAAAGGAAGGTTGGAGAGGGGGTGATAGTTTGCAAGGATTTGTTGTTTTTGGGTCACGTGTTTTTTTTTGAGGAAAGGGTAATGACGGCAGATTTGAAGGAAAGATGAACAATACATGAGAGAGAACCATTAACAATATCTGCAAACCTGGGAGCCAGGAATGGAAGTTGGGTGTGGTCAGCAATTTAGAAGGAACAGGGTCGAGAGAGCAGGAGGTCAGTATTATTGCCATTGAGTTGTGAAAGTGCAAGAGGGGAGATAGGAGAGAAATTCGAGAAATATGCAAATTTAGGGTTGGGGGAAAACTGAGAGGAAGGTCCGATGGGCTTGGAGAAGGGAGGGAATTGAAAGAAGCAGCTGACTGGATGTTTATCTTTTTAACAAAGAAGTCCATGAGCTCCTCGCATTTATTGTTGGAGGGGGGAGGGTGGTCTGAGAAAAGAGTTAGTGGTGGAGAAGAGAAGCCTGGTATTTATGCCATCCTGGATGAGCTTCGAATAGTGGGCGGTTTTAGTGATGTAGAACAGGACCCGGTAGTGCTTTTATATGATCTAGCCAAATCTGGTGATGGATTCGACCTGTTGTCCACCAAAGACATTCCAGTCTGCATCCCTTGGACTTAAGGAGTCTACAGGGGAACAACTATGGTGAGAGAGTGTAGTGGAGACAAGGGCATCAAAGGTGGCACAGAAGGTGTGATTTAGTAAGTCAGTAGCTGCAGAGATGTTATGAAGAATTGTAGGCCTAAGGCTAGGTAATTGGGAATTAGAAAGTTCCAGTGGAAAGAGACTTGGAGAGATTTTTCCAGTGGCAGAATACAAAAAGTGGGTTTAGGAGGGGGTAGATGAATATGGGTTAAGAGTTCTATGAGGAAATGGTCGGAGATTGCCTTATCGGTGATTAGACTGTTGAGTTGATAATCTTTTGGGATTAAGGGCTTGTTCAACCTGTTGTCACAATTATTGTAATAATTTTTTAATTTGAAATGTTGCTTTTCCATCAGCGGTTAAATGCCATGCAGGAATGTGGGTGATACTGAATTTAAGGCACAGCATTCATGTGTATTTCTTGTTTATGAAGGTACCCTTTTCTTCATGAAACAATTCTCTGAATATTGTTCAAACAATATTATCTTGGAAATTATTGAAGTGCAGTCTTTGGATTCAAGCCTGTCCAGTGTAAGCCCGTCGTAGCTTACTTGATGAACCAGATTCCAGTTATAAATTGTGCATCATTTGAACATTTCTTCTAATAGAAGGACATCAGGATATGTACAGCTTGTTGCTGGGACCTGACCAGTTCCAAAGTTTGCACAGTGTTTTAAAAATATCTTTCTCTTTTGCTGATTGGAAAGAAAATCTTTAAAAACGAGAGAATTAGCTGGGACTAAAAATCCAAACCATAAAGAATTACTCACTTCTGCGCTTCATTTTTGTGATTACATTCACAGAACAGTCCATAAAATTGTGATGAATTAGCAACATTGTGATCATTTCCTTGAGTGGTTCATTTAAAAAAGGTTGAACTCTGCTCAGTGGCAGAACAAATTATACATTACTTTAGCCATGCTAATCTACAGTGGTTGGTACACCAAACTTGTATTTTTAATGAGTAAAAAAGCTATTTAAGATGCAGGTGTTTATTTTAGGAGAGAGACAGGTATTTGTATCCAGCCAAAAGTTAAACTAGTTCATCGTGGTCTTGCACTCTATGTGTACTTCGAAGGCAAACGAACTAAGTAGATATGAGGGTCTTTTTTTATTTGAAAATGCAGGTTAACTTTGCAGCCCATTACTGTGAAACCTGCTTACTAGGTCTGTTCATAAATAGTAATAGCTATTTTAGGATACCCTGGGGAATTAAAAAGTAATCTTCACACGTATGGATGGTTTATGGTTTACAATCACAGGAGCTGCTGTTGGGTTTCTCTTTGTGTACAGATGTTTGACTTCAGTATTCCTGATATACTCTCGAACTGGATGGAAGGTAATTTCAGAATTTATCTTTCCCTCTCACTTTTTTAGGTACCTTGTTCCAGAGCAGATGTCTTCGCCAGCAAACATCTCACTATGGTGGAGAAACGAATGTTAATGAAGTTTCTTACTTTCTGTTTGGGATATGAACAACATCCAGATGAATACCTAGGTACTTGCATGCCCAAGGCCATCCTGTATTTTGAGGTTTCTGCCATTGTACTTTAGGAGATGATGTGCATATTGCAGACTTTTTCTAGTCTTGTCAGAATATCGTCTGTTTTCTTGTACATTGATCCATACCTTTTTAGACAAAATGTCAGTGGTCATTGTATACTGAATTACATGTTGATGTAACCTTGTGCCGAAATTGGTCGATGCATAAGGTCCGCCCATTTCTCAACGGTATGCCGGCGGTGCGTCATTTCAAACCGGCGGCATACCGCTGAGACCGAAGAGGACAAAATTGATCAAATTTTTTTCAGCGTTATGTCGGCGGTCTGCAGCGGGCGATATGTAACCTAGTGGTCGATCCAGATTGACTTTCTCTTCGATGGACGATGCAGCACTGAACTGCACATGCATGACATTTTCCCCCCAGTTTTCTTTACAGAAGCATTTTACCCGCGATTTGGAGGGTCAGGGGTCACCCGCGCAGTGAGTTAAAGAGGAGTGAGAAGGAGCAACAAGTTGGTCGACGGGCCGTTACTTTAAAAAAACATTGCAGAGTTAAAAAGATATTCATGACAACTAAATTCTACAGTTTGAAGAATAAAACATATTTTACAAAGCAAAAATCGTAACAGAAATATTATGGAAATGTTTTAAAAAAAAATCCAAGCGCAGGAACATCGAAAAGGATGGGAGGTTGAGGGTGCCTGCCTTCGACGAGACGGAGTTACCTGTCCTTCCGAACTAACGAAGGGTGCCCAAAGGAGTACAACAGGATATGTAACGAGATTGGGGAGGTTGTGTCCTCCACAAGTACCATGGTACTGGGGAAAGGTGCCGTAAGAGGTGGAACGACTTGGTGAGGGTCGCAAGAGTAAGTAATTTTATTTATGCACCCACCATATGTCATGTAGCATGTAAATGTAAGTTCAGTGTCATATGGATGATTTTATTTATCTTAAGGTTTCGCCGATGTATTCATGCTTTCAGGCAATGACAGGATCAACGCAGTGTTTTTTTTTGTGTGTGTGTGACCTTGTGTGCGTCTGATGTTAAATGAATTGAAGATTTTTACTTTCATTTACTTTACTTTCTGCAGAAGAAGACATCTGCAACAGCAGCCGATCAATGGCATACGAGGGGAGGACCCCCAACCCAAGAGCCTCTGACTGACATGGAGATCCGTGCCCTGTCTCTGGTTGGGGATAGCAACCGTGCCACCACCGGCATTGGAGCTGACCCACTCGCACAGGATGGTAAGTTGAATACAATCCAGTCTGTGTTGCGGTCCTCTCGTCATGTAATGTAGCTGTAATGTTGGCCCAATGTAATGTAAGTTTATTGCACTGTAATGTTGATGTACTGCAATGTTGGGGGCATGTAATGCAATGCATATATGTATTGTCTGTCTGCGATATGTAATGCACGACTGCAACAGTGGTGGACATTTAAGTAAGACTGTGATAAGTTACTGTACTATGTACTCATGTAACCCTGACTCCTCCCCTGGTGTTTTGTACTTCCAGACTCGGAAGATTCAGACCACACCGACACAGAGAGACCAGATGACAGACCCACTACCTCCACCTCTGGCGTCACCCAGCCCTCTCCTGACTTCACCACTGGCAGAGATGTGGAAGAGGAAGAGCTGCTGATCCTGGAGCCAGTGGAGGTGGGGGTGGAGACGGAGGAGGATACACCAGCTCCATGTGGTCCAGCTAGAACATCCTCCATCATGGAGTGTGTATTCAGTGGATTCCCCCATGGCTCCTCTGATTCTGCGGGACCAAGCCGTGCGCAGCAAGGCACCCCCAGTGTTGCAGCGCCTTTGCTGCAGCGACGGAGGTTGGTGCAGAAAAGGTCGGTTGCTGTAGGCGTGTACCAGGACATGGTGCGTCTGTCACAGGCCAGCGGCGACATAGGTCGAGAGCTGCTCAAGGCCATGACTACAATAGCCGCAAACATCGCAGCTCTATCAGAGCAGCAGTCGGAGGATATGTCGCGTATGATCATAGTGATGGAGCGGACCGCCGTCGAAGCCATGCAGCAATCGACGGGATCGGGACATGGCGCGGAATTCCCCTGTGCCATAGTAGTCAGGTCAACAGCACCTGAGGGTGGGGAGCTGACATCATCTTCCAGCCCTGAAGCCGTGCCTTCTACATCACGAGCTTCTCCTGAGGCCCCATTTATTGCGCCTGCAATGTCTGACCCCCAACGACAGCAACAGCACTCTGGGTGCGGTGCTGCATGCTGGCTTGGTACCATCACTGGGAGGTTCGGGCAGTGGGAAAGGGAAGGGAAGGAGTAAGAAAGTGGGGAATAGTCCCAAGAGTGGTGTAGCAATCAGTTGAGGTCAGGGTCGAGGACAGTAAAGGGTCTTTTGTTGTACTTATTCGTTGAATAATTGAAGGTTGATTTGTAAAAGTTTATTAAAGTTGTAAAAGTTGTTACAGTTGTTTTATAATAAGTTTTGCAAAGTTTTAAAGTTGTTGCATATTTTTGACATTTTTACATAAACGTTTGAATTGAATTTAAGCACTCTTTGTACAGTGTCAAACTTTTGGGGTAACAGTCATCAAGATCCCAAAACGCAGCTCTCCACATTCAAGCAAAGCGTTGATTTATAAACCTTTCACATCAGGTTCCTCCATTAGACAGGTAGTCAGCAATACAGGCTAAGATAGTACAAGCCCCATTCTTTTTAAATCTCCACAATATTTTTCAATGAAAAAAAATAATTAAAATGTCTTCTAAATAAGTTACTCTACCAATAAAAATACCTTTTCCATGCTAAATCGCACTGCAAAGTCACTATTCACCTCTGGAAATACAGAGGTGCTGCTTTAGCTGACAGTTTCCAATTTCCAAAATGGCGGCTCCGAGCACTACCACCCATTCCCGCCCACATAACATTGCGTAAAACCACCTTTTCCAGGACGGTATGCAGCTCCGGTGGTATGTTGGCGGTATGCGATGAAAATTGGACTTTTTGGGTGGTATGCGGACGGTGTGCATACCGCTCGGCGGTATATCAATGATGAATATTCCACCGAGTGGTATGTCGACATTATGTAGGTGCTTTTTCATCAAAATTGTATTTTTGGGCAGTAGTGGGGCGGTATGTTGACCAATTTCGGGCCCCTTGACTGTCCAAGTACTAAGATTCCTAATGTTCTTTTGTTAACAATCTGTTCTCTATTAGAACTTTCCTGGCTTACTGTGCACATATATACATCTATTTAATCAAGTGTTTTTCATAATAAGGTGTATCCGAATAAGGCAGTATGGTATCTCCAGTTTAATATAATGCAGTACTTAATTTTTCATATTTCAGCCCTGCATTCATGCTAATTGTATTTTTGTTATGTTAACCCTTAGATTGCTAACGGTTCTAAGGAAATGACTGTCTTTCCCTGGGTCAACCTGCTCAGTAAATTTCTAGGTTCCACGCTATGATTCTGAAATAAGCACTAATATTACAGTAATAAATTATTCAAATGTCAAGAGTAGCTATATTATTAAAGCTAACCAACAGAAATAAATTATTTGAATTAAAACATTTAGACAATTTAATGGTGCTTTCCTTCGTTTTAATCTTGCTCTTAGCTTTCCCATTTCTTTCTCCATCACATGCACAATCCCCTCTTGGCTCCCAGCATCCATTTTAAAGGTACATGGCAACTTGACCACTTTAAATGTTTTACAATACCTTCTGCAGCCAAACCTTTTATGTGGAGAGAGGATTTTTGTGAGCACCACTTCTGTTTCTACTTATCTTTTACTGCAGATCTTTTAGAACCAGTACCCGATACTCATTTGGTGTTGCTTTAAGTTGTGACATCAAATCTAAAAATTGGATTAAATAAAACCAAATACAAAGTCATTTATTTGCTGTTATTAATCCACAGACTTTAAGGACAGTGAATTTTCAGATTATTTGAAGACGAAGAAGTTAACTGCAAACTTGCAACACTTTATTTTACATTCCATCGCTATGGTCTCTGAAACTGCTTGCACTACAGAGGGGCTCAAAGCAACCCAGCACTTCCTACAGTGCCTTGGGCGCTATGGGAACACGCCATTTCTTTTTCCTTTGTATGGTATTGGAGAAATACCACAGTGCTTCTGCAGGTACGTTGACTTCTTTATTGATAGCACAAAATTGCAATTCGAAAATTGTTTCATACTTTCATAACTTGTAATTTGTAATGCTTGTTATGAGTTCAACAAAAGAGTCATAAGTTATTGCAAATCAGTACCAAAATGTTCCTCGGTAATAAAGTTGGGCAGCATATATTTTGGAAGATATTCTTAATTCAAAATTTGCTTTCTTTACAAATTGATGATTAAAAGCAATATGGGGATATCTGTCATTGTATCATCTGACTGAAGTTTTACTAATTAACCGTTTTAACATGAAGGATGAAGGTTTTACATAGAAAAAGGTTTTACATCTGTGTTCACAGAAAGGGTAGATATCAAAAAGGATGAAACCAAATATCGCTCCCATGCTACTAATTATTTAAAACCTCTTGTTCATTAATGTATTCCTTTGCTTCTGTAGTAATTTGCTGTGCCTGTTCAAGCGATATAGATTAAAGTTATTTGGGAAATAGCTCAGTTGGTGAAGATCCTGTATTCTATTTTGACTAGAGCAGTGAATATATTGGGAGTTGTGTTGCAGCATTTCTTGATTCAGCTATTTATTGCCGAATGTCAGTGTGTTGGTCTGGTCTATGAAAAGGGGTGAATTATATAGTTTTTGTAATGATTTCAAGCTTTTGGCGCAATTTGAGCCTTAGTATTTACTTGGTTCCCAGTACAACATGCTGACACTACCAATTTGGCAGAAGCCTCATGCAAGAGGGCTGATTCTCCTGCCTCAGAATCGCAATCTCCTGTATGTAGAGACTGTTGATCTGTTTTTGTTTGCTTTCTCTCATGATTTAAAAACTTCACATGTAAGTTTTGTCCAGTGTTGACAGCTCTGCATATTGGATATTTTCCATTTTGTGCATTGTGAAAACAAAATTCATACCAATCTTTGTAAACCTTTCATCAAACTGTACACCAATACCACACCTTTTTCTGATACAACAGATATTTTAATTATGTTTAAATGTTTTATTCCAAAATGTCTGCTGTATGATACTCGTTCTGAATTCAAAAGATTACTTGATGGAAAAGACCACAGGAACATCACCATTCTTCAAAAATATGATATTTCAGCCAGCTCTAAACATTTACTTGCAATATTTAAAGTAGATGGAGATCCCATTCTCTCCCCTATCCTCTTGCTTCCTTGTTTTTATCGTCCTCCTCGATGCTCTCACTCCAGTTATTACTCAGTATGAAACTCCTCCTGCAGGAATTGGTACCCCGACTGCTGCTCAATGCTCGAGAGCTATAAAATGTATCAAATCCTCTTGCACTTGTAATCACCTTATCATAAACTTTAAGCTTCCTACTTTGTGGATAACAATGTTAATATGATAAATCAGTTCTAGGAAAGCTATGAATAAAGAGAAAATTTTGAAGTGGAAATATTCATGTAAGAAATTGCTGCTTTTAATTTTTGTATGTGCTGAATTTCATGCGTGCATGTTTCATGTAATATTTCTTCATGTTACTTAAATTTCAATTAGGACCATATACCCATCTCTAAATATTTTTTATAATTATTTTTAAATGGTTCTGAACATGGGATGATAAATATTATCGTTTTGGGTACTGTTGAGGGGGATGACTCATCAGGGGAGAGCAGCAGCAGCCAGGTTCATGGCACCATGGCTGGCTCTGCTGGACAGGAGGGCAGAAAAAAGAGTGGGAGAACAATAGTGATAGGGGATTCGGTTGTAAGGGGAATAGATAGGCGTTTCTGCGGCCGCAACTGAGACTCCAGGATGGTATGTTGCCTCCTTGGTGCAAGGGTCAAGGATGTCTCGGAGCGGGTGCAGGACATTCTGAAAAGGGAGGGTGAACAGCCAGTTGTCGTGATGTATATAGGTACCAACGATATAGGTAAAAAACGGGATGAGGTCCTACGAGACGAATTTAGGGAGCTAGGAGTTAAATTAAAAAGTAGGACCTCAAAATTAGTAACCTCAGGATTGCTACCAGTGCCATGTGCTAATCAGAGTAGAAAATCGCAGGATAGCTCAGATGAATACGTGGCTTGAGAAATGGTGCAGTAGGGAGGGATTCAAATTCCTGGGACATTGGAACCGGTTCTGGGGGAGGTGGGACCAGTACAAACCGGACGGTCTGCACCTGGGCATGACCGGAACCAATGTTCGAGGGGGAGTGTTTGCTAGTGCTGTTTGGGAGGAGTTAAGCTAATATGGCAGGGGGATGGGAACCTATGCAGGGAGACAGAGGGGAATAAAATGGAGACAGAAACAAAAGATAGAAAGGAGAATAGTAAAAGTGGAGGGCAGAGAAACCCAAGGCAAAAAATAAAAAGGGCCACTTTACAGCAGAATTCTAAAGAGTCAAAGTGTGTTAAAAAGACAAGCCTAAAGGCTCTGCCTCAATGCGAGGCGTATTCGGAATAAGATGGACGAACTAACTGTGCAGATAGCAGTTAATGGGGATGATGTGATTGGCATCACGGAGACATGGCTCCAGGGTGACCAAGGCTGGGAACTCAATATCCAGGGGTATTCAGCATTTAGGAAGTATAGACTAAATATATTCAAACAGGAGTTAGATGAAGTCCTTACTACTAGGGGAATCAAGGGGTATGGTGAGAAAGCAGGAATGGGGTACTGAAGTTGCATGTTCAGCCATGAACTCATTAAATGGCGGTGCAGGCTAGAAGGGCCGAATGGCCTACTCCTGCACCTATTTTCTATGTTTCTATGCCTCTAAAGGAAATGGAGGCGGGGTGGCTTTGCTGGTTAAAGAGGAAATTAATGCAATTGTAAGGAAGGACATTAGCTTGGATGATGTGGAATCGGTATGGGTGGAGCTACGGAATACCAAAGGGCAGAAAACGCTAGTGGGAGTTGTGTACAGGCCACCAAATAGTAGTAGTGAGGTTGGGGACAGCATCAAACAAGAAATAAGGGATGTGTGCAATAAAGGTACAGCAGTAATCATGGGCGACTTTAATCTACATATTGATTGGGCTAACCTAACTGGTAGCAACGCGGTGGAGGAGGATTTCCTGGAGTGTATTAGGGATGGTTTTCTAGACCGATATGTCGAGGAACCAACCAGAGAGCTGGCCATTCTAGACTGGGTGATGTGTAATGAGAAGGGACTAATTAGCAATCTTGTTGTGCGAGACCCCTTGGGGAAGAGTGACCATAATATGGTAGAATTCTTTATTAAGGTAGAGAGTGACAAAGTTAATTCAGAATCTAGGGTCCTGAACTTAAGGAAAGGTAACTTTGATGGTATGAGGTGTGAATTGGCTAGAATAGACTGGCAAATGATACTTAAAGGGTTGATGGTGGATAGGCAATGGCAAACATTTAAAGATCACATGGATGAACTTCAGCAATTGTACATCCCTGTCTGGAGTAAAAATAAAACGGGGAAGGTGGCTCAACTGTGGCTAACAAAGGAAATTAAGGATAGTGTTAAATACAAGGAAGAGGCAGACAAATTAGCCAGAAAAAGTAGCAAGCCGGAGGTCTGCGAGAAATTTGGAATACAGCAGAGGAGGACAAAGGGTTTAATTAAGACGGGTAAAGGAAGCTTGCCGGAAACATAAAAAATGACTACAAAAGCTTCTATAGATATGTGAAGAGTAAAAGATTAGTGAAGACAAATGTAGGCCCCTTGCAGTCGGATTCGGGTGAATTTATAATGGGGAACAAAAATGGCAGACCAATTGAACAAGTACTTTGGTTCTGTCTTCACAAAGGAAGACACAAATAACCTTCCCGATGTACTAGGGGTCCGAAGGTCTAGTGAGAAGGAGGAACTGAAGGATATCCTTATTAGGTGGGAAATCTTGTTGGGGAAATTGATGGGATTGAAGGCCGATAAATCCCCAGGGCCTGATAGTCTACATCCCAGAGTACTTAAGGAAGTGACCCTCGAAATAGTGGATGCATTGGTAATTTTCCAACAGTCTATCGACTCTGGATCAGTTCCTATGGACTGGAGGGTTGCTAATGTAACACCACTTTTTAAAAAAGGAGGGAATGAGAAAACTGGTAATTATAGACCAGTTAGCCTGACATCAGTAGTGGAGAAAATGTTGGAATCAATCATTAAAGATGAAATAGTAGCACATTTGGAAAGCAGTGGTGGGATTGGTCCAAGTCAGCATGGATTTATGAAGGGGAAATCATGCTTGACAAATCTTCTGGAATTTTTTGAGGATGTAACTAGTAGAGTAGACAGGGGAGAACCAGTGGATGTGGTGTATTTGGACTTTCAAAAGGCTTTTGACAAGGTCCCACACAAGATTGGTGTGCAAAATCAAAGCACATGGTATTGGGGGTAATGTACTAACATGAATAGAGAACTGGTTGGCAGACAGGAAGCAGAGAGTCGGGATTAACGGGTCCTTTTCAGAATGGCAGGCAATGACGAGTGGAGTGCCGCAGAGCTCAGTGCTGGGACCCCAGTTCTTTACAAATATATATTCATGATTTAGATGATGGAATTGAGTGTAATATCTCCAAGTTTGCAGATGACACTAAACTGGGTGGCGGTGTGAGCTGTGAGGATTACGCTAAGAGGCTGCAGGGTAATTTGGACAGGTTAGGCGAGTGGGCAAATGCATGGCAGATGCAGTATAATGTGGATAAATGTGAGGTTATCCACTTTGGGGGCAAAAACACAAAGGCAGAATATTATCTGAATGGTGACAGATTAGGAAAAGGGGAGGTGCAGCGAGACCTGGGTGTCATGGTTCATCAGTCATTGAAGGATGGCTTGCAGGTACAGCAGGCGGTGAAGAAGGCAATGGTATGTTGGCCTTCATAGCAAGGGGATTTGAGTATAGGAGCAGGGAAGTCTTCCTGCAGTTATAGAGGGCCTTGGTGAGGCCTCACCTGGAATATTGTGTTCAGTTTTGGTCTCCTAATCTGAGGAAGGAGGTTCTTGCTATTGAGGGAGTGCAGCGGAGGTTCACCAGACTGATTTCTGGGATGGCAGGACTGACATATGGGGAGAGACTGGATCGACTGGGCCTGTATTCACTGGAGTTTAGAAGGATGAGAGGGGATCTCATAGAATCACACAAAATTCTGACGGGACTGGACAGATTAGATGCGGGAAGAATGTTCCCGATGTTGGGGAAATCCGGAACCAGGGGACGTAGTCTTAGGATAAGGGGTAAGCCATTTAGGACTGAGATGAGGAGAAACTTCTTCACTCAGAGAGTTGTTAACCTAAAGAATTCTCTACCGCAGAGAGTTGTTGATGCAGGTTCATTGGATATATTCAAGACAGAGTTAGATATGGCCCTTGCGGCTAAAGGGAACAAGGGGTATCGAGAGAAAGCAGGAACGGGGTACTGAAGGAATGATCAGCCATGATCTTATTGAATGGTGGTGCAGGCTCGAAGGACCGGATGGCTTACTCCTGCAACTATTTTCTATGTTTCTATTATAAGTCTTTGCCAATCATGGCATATAATAAATATACCCACTCGTGGTTGGCTTTAACTCTTCTTTCTTAGCCAATTATTCTTTTGTTTAAAAAAAAAACTTTCAGACCTCATGGGAGATTTGTATTTCAGCAAAACCTTCCAGTCTAGTTATTGTAACTGGAGGTTTGTCCGTGACTAGAAATAAAGAGCTGAAATTTATACTGGAGTGGAGTTAAGTTGATTTGTATTTGCTTGATTTGCAAAGGGAGCAAATATTGATTATATATTAAAATTGGTGAGACCTTTGCTAATAAATACTTTCCTTTTAAGAGCAAGTATTCTAATACTGTTGTGATTTCTGTCAAGTAAATTGTCTCAACGGGAGCAGTATAAAAAAACCTATTGCAGAAAGGGATCTGTGGATGCCTTGAGCGAATTCTCTATTAGAGAATGGGCCACAAGTTGTGTTTTAGTGAAAGTAGGAACTATTTTGTTTAGTTTGAACAAAGCATGCCCATGTGGAAACAGTTTAAAATTACTCCGTACACACCAGTAATTCAAAGACATATTTAAGTCCAGTTCCTAAAAAGTCTTGCACTGAGATTATTTTATCTTTCTAAGTATATATTGAGTGTTTCATCAATCGGTTTGCTTTTTTGTATTTGAAACAAAATGTGAAAATATCAACAGTTCTTGATTGACTTTATATCCGAGGATGTTGCACAGTAATTGCTGCATGTTTAGGAATTCATATGTAAATTTTCTGAAGACATCTTGGGCTCGATTTTTGCCGACTTTGCGACCGGGTTTTCGCCACGATTTGACCCCCCGCGGCAAAAACTCGATTGTCAGGATTGTCAGGCTTCTTTATGCGGTGGTAATTCCACGTACTGCCGGGGAGAGGTGCGCCAACATGAAATGACGTGCAACGTCATGGATTGCGATACCGTCGGACTTGTGGCACTCTCCGCCACATCCAGAATACCGGCGTGTCAAACCTGTCTGTGCAGCCCTGCCAGCAGCGGTAAGTACGAAGACCTGCAAAAATGGTAAGTTAAAGTTTTTATTTTTAAATTCTTTTTCAACGATTTAGTAGGTAAGGGGTTTTGTATGTTTTTTGCAATTTTTTGTTTTTGTTTTTCCCCCTCCCAAGGCCTCCCTTGCAGCGCTATCTGCCCCGGACTAAAGTTGCCGAAACTCGCGGTTTGTGCCACGAATCCTCGTGCTACGCCGACTTTACCGATGACATAAAGGCCAAAATTTAGGCCTAAAAACGGTACCGCAGCGAAAACGGTAATTTTGGCGTACAACTACCGTTTTCGCCGACAACCGAAAATCTAGCCCCTTGTATTTTAGAGTTGGACCTTTGTGATTAGTATTACCGCGAACAAATTAGTTTGTGATATGTATTTTGTTAAACCTTGACATTCATTGGGTTAGGATTAAAGCAGAAACTTGAATCCTGTTTGACTTGTCATACATTGGTTTCATTTCCAAGAAATTTCTGATAAACTTGAATTAAGCTGTACATCAATATAATCAGAAATTTGAGTGTTACTGATTAGATCTTTATACTGATGCAGTTCATCCATAGACTTTTATGACTTCTTGAGTTTTTATCTTCAGTTCACTTTTCTTTAGCCGGTAGCTTTTAAAGGAAGCAATTACTAGATGGTAGGATCAGTCGTTTGCCCCTGTATTCAGATCCATAGTTTATTTTTGCACTGTTGTAATTTGTGCATTAAGATGCTGTTCATTTTCAGATTTTATTATAACAGCAGTGAGTCACCATGGAAAAAAGCTACATTCCTGCCTCGCTGCTTTAAACTGTAAACGTGGGAGTGTGTGTGTATGTGGGAGGGGTGGCGGTGGCGGTGAGGAGGAGGGGTTCGGGAAAGGCCATTATTGTGTTGAATTGCATAGTGAGAATATGTTCCTTTTTAAAACAAAATAAAAATAAAAATTGCATTGAGCTTTGCTGGTAACTTTTTTCTGCTGAAAATGAGAATTAAATTAGTCATGCTAATGTTGTTACTTACACATGGTAATTATCTAATTTTCTTTTAACAGGATTAGTAAGTACTAGAAAATTGTACTTTCTAAGACCAGTGTCAATAACTTTGATAGTAAAATGCAATTTTAATTGGAGAGTATGACTTCATTCATATACCTTGCATTTATACTTCACTTAAGGGCTGAGTAAAGTTCTCCTTCGATTAAAAATGAAGGCAAGTTAATCCATCAATCTGAAGTAACTGTTTACTGAGGTATGGATAAATTGGAAAAATAATACAATCATCTCCAATTTTTCATGTTATTCACAGATCAATGAGCATTGCAATTAATATCACAATGAAATTGATTTGTTGCATTATTTATCAGGATTTGACAGACTATTTCATGGCAACATCCCTTCAGTCTGTTATAATTGTCCAATACAAGTACTGTGCACTCTTTCTACACATCGTTTCAGTAAAATAGCTGATGGAGTGGTTGCATTCTCAAAGTCCAGATTTTGGCCCGTTGAAACGCAAATGTTAAAGATACAAGTTCTGCCTACCACCTACTGACCAATCTCTGTCAAGTACAGCAGTAGTTTAGAGAAAGAAAACCATCTGTGAAATGGTACTTCAGTTTATCAGTTGCCTTCTACTTTTCATTCCAGATGACGGGGACTGAAAGTAGTTGGAACTAACGAATTTCCTTTTCATACCTATATTTATCTGAAATTGGAAGCAACAACTTGTATTGCTGCAGGTCAAATACTGCAACTTTTTCCAGTCTGCTATGAGTTAGTAGGTTGTAAGTTCATTAGTGCTGCTCCTCCTGATCACATTCTTGATGAGATGAATTGGTTTGCCCAGCATGCTGTGCCACCGGGCCATGTTAAAAGAAGTCTTATTCAAATCAACTAGCCATCATGCTAATTATTGACTTACTGCAGATGTGTATATATATATATGTGTATATAATGTACATTAAAAAAAAATCTATGACTAAGTAAAGGAAGTGTATCAAGAGAAGTGTATACAAGATACTAAATACAGAGAAAATAATTTTATTACTCCATTTAATACTAAGTCGTTTTCACCAAACAATTATTAACTATAAACCTGTAGTTCACTTTATTGGACCTGTTTTATATGGCACCGAACATGCTTGGTGATCATCATAGGCAGTCCCTCAAATGAAGACGACGTGCTCCCACTCTAAAAGTGAGTTCTCAAGTGACTGTACAGTCCAATACGGGAATTACAGTCTCTGTCACAGGTGGGACAGACAGTCGTTGAAAGAAAGAGTGGACGGGGAGTCTGGTTTTCTGCACGCTCCTTCCGCTGTCTGCGCTTGGTTTCTGCATGCTCTCGGCGATGAGACTCTGTGCTCAACGCCCTCCTGGATGCTCTTCCTCCACTTAGGGCGGTCTTGGGCCAGGGATTCCCAGGTGTCGGTGGGGATGTTACATTTTATCAAGGAGGCTTTGAGGGTGTCTTTGAAACGTATCCTCTGCCCACCTGGGGCTCGCTTGCCATGTAGAAGTTCCGAGTAGAGCGCTTGCTTTGGGAGTCTCGTGTGGGGCATGCGGATGACGTGGCTGGTCGAGTGTTGTCAGTGCTTCGATGCTGGGAATGTTGGCCAGATCGAGAACACAGACGTTGGTGCATCTATCCTCCCAGTGGATTTGTAGGATTTTGCGGAGGCAGCGCTGGTGGTACTTCTCTGGCGCTTTGAAGTGTCTACTGAATATGGTCCACGTCTCTGAGCCATAGAGGAGGGCGGGTATCACTACTGCCCTGTAGACCATAAGCTTGGTGCCAAATTTGAAGTCCTGGTCTACAAACATGCTCTTCCTCAGGCGATCGAAGGCTGCGCTGGCACACTGGAGGTGGTGTTGGACCTCGTCATCGATGTCTGCCCTTGTTGGTAGTAGGCTCCCAAGGTATGGAAAATGGTTCACATTGTCCAAGGCCATGGATTTTGATGACCAGTGGCCAGTGCTGTTCAGTGGGCTCAGGATGGTGGAGGACCTTTGTCTTATGGATGTTTAGCTTAAGGCCCATGCTTTCGTACGCCTCGGTGAAGGTGTTGACGATGGCTTCGAGTACGGCCTCTTGAGTGTGCGTAGACTGCGTACAGTATGACAGAGGATTGGACGACCTGAGTAGTAATCTCAGGATTGCTACTAGTGCCACGTGCTAGTCAGAGTAGGAATCACAGGATAGCTCAGATGAATACGTGGCTTGAGCAGTGCTGCAGCAGGGAGGGATTCAAATTCCTGGGGCATTGGAACCGGTTCTGGGGGAGGTGGGACCAGTACAAACCGGATAGTCTGCACCTGGACAGGACCGGAACCAATATCCTCGGGCGGGGGGGGGTGTTTGCTAGTGCTATTTGGGAGGAGTTAAACTAATATGGCAGGGGGATGGGAACCTATGCAGGGAGACAGAGGGAAATAAAATAGAGACAGAAGCAAAAGATAGAAAGGAGAATAGTAAAAGTGGAGGGCAGAGAAACCCAAAGCAAAAAACAAAAAGGGCCACTTTGCAACAACATTTTAAAGAGTCAAACTGTATTAAAAAAAACAAGCCTGAAGGCTCTGTGCCTCAATGCGAGGAGTATTCAGAATAAGGTTGACGAATTAACAGCGCAGATAGCAGTTAACGAATACGATATGATTGGCATCACGGAAACATGGCTCCAGGGTGACCAAGGCTGGGAACTCAACATCCAAAGGTATTCAGCATTTAGGAAGGATAGACAGAAAGGAAAAGGAGGTGGGGTGGCGTTGCTGGTTAAAGAGGAAATTAATGCAATTGTAAGGAAGGACATTAGCTTGGATGATGTGGAATCGGTATAGGTGGAGCTACGGAATACAAAAGGGCAGAAAACGCTAGTGGGAGTTGTGTACAGGTCACCAAATAGCAGTAGTGAGGTTGGGGACAGTATCAAACAAGAAATAAGGGATGTGTTCAATAAAGGTACAGCAGTAATCATGGGCGACTTTAATCTACATATTGATTGGGCTAACCTAACTGGTAGCAATGCGGTGGAGGAGGATTTCCTGGAGTGTATTAGGGATGGTTTTCTCGACCAATATGTCAACCAACCAGAGAGCTGGCCATCCTAGACTGGGTGATGTGTAACGAGAAGGGACTAATTAGCAATCTTGTTGTGCGAGGCCCCTTGGGTCAGAGTGAGCATAATATGGTAGAATTCTTTATTAAGATGGAGAGTGACAAAGTTAATTCAGAAACTAGGGTCCTGAACTTAAGGAAAGGTAACTTTGACGGTATGAGGCACGAATTGACTAGATTAGACTGGCAAAGGATACTTAAAGGGTTGATGGTGGATTGGCAATGGCAAACCATGAAAGATCACATGGATGAACTTCAACAATTGTACATCCCTGTCTGGAGTAAAAATAAAACGGGGAAGGTGGCTCAACCGTGGCTAACAATGGAAATTAAGGATAGTGTTAAATCCAAGGAAGAGGCATACAAATTAGCCAGAAAAAGCAGCAAACCTGAGGACTGGCAGAAATTTAGAATTCAGCAGAGGAGAACAAAGGGTTTAATTAAGAGGAAGCTTGCCGTAAACATAAAAACTGACTGCAAAAGCTTCTATAGATATGTAAAGAGAAAAAGATTGGTGAAGACAAACGTAGGTCCCTTGCAGTTGGATTCGGGTGAATTTATAATGGGGAACAAAGAAATGGCAGACCAATTGAACAAGTACTTCGGTTCTGTCTTCACAAAGGAAGACACAAATAACCTTCCGGATGTACTGGGGACCGAGGGTCTAGTTAGAAGGAGGAACTGAAGGATATCCTTATTAGGTGGGAAATTGTGTTGGGGAAATTGACGGGATTGAAGGCCGATAAATCCCCAGGGCCTGATAGTCTACATCCCAGGGTACTTAAGGAAGTGGCCCTCGAAATAGTGGATGCATTGGTGATAATTTTCCAACAGTCTATCGACTCTGGATCAGTTCCTATGGACTGGAGGGTTGCTAATGTAACACCACTTTTTAAAAAAGGAGGGATAGAGAAAACGGTAATTATAGACCGGTTAGCCTGACATCAGTAGTGGGGAAAATGTTGGAATCAATCATTAAGGATGAAATAGCAGCACATTTGGAAAGCAGTGACAGGATCGGTCCAAGTCAGCATGGATTTATGAAAGGGAAATCATGCTTGACAAATCTTCTGGAATTTTTTGAGATGTAACTAGTAGAGTGGACAAGGGAGAACCAGTGGATGTCGTGTATTTGGACTTTCAAAAGGCTTTTGACAAGGTTCCACACAAGAGATTGGTGTGCAAAATCAAAGCACATGGTGTTGGGGGTAATGTACTGATGTGGATAGAGAACTGGTTGGCAGATAGGAAGCAGAGAGTTGTGATTAATGGGTCCTTTTCAGAATGGCAGGCAGTGACGAGTGGCGTGCCGCAGGGCTCAGTGTTGGGACCCCAGTTCTTTACAATATATATTAATGATTTAGATGATGGAATTGAGTGTAATATCTCCAAGTTTGCAGATGACACTAAACTGGGTGGCGGTGTGAGCTGTGAGGAGGACGCTAAGAGGCTGCAGGGTGACTTGGACAGGTTAGGCAAGTGGGCAAATACATGGCAGATGCAGTATAATGTGGATAAATGTGAGGTTATCCACTTTGGGGGCAAAAACACAAAGGCAGAATATTATCTGAATGGCGGCAGATTAGGAAAAGGGGAGGTGCAACGAGACCTGGGGGTCATGGTTGATCAGTCACTGAAAGTGGGCATGCAGGTACAGCAGGCGGTGAAGAAGGCAAATAGTATGTTGGCCTTCATAGCTAGGGTATTTGAATGCAGGAGCAGGGAGGTCTTACTGCAGTTGTACAGGGCCTTAGTGAGGCCTCACCTGGAATATTGTGTTCAGTTTTGGTCTCCTAATCTGAGTAAGGACGTTCTTGCTATTGAGGGAGTGCAGCGAAGGTTCCCCAGACTAATTCCAAGGATGGCTGGACTGTCATATGAGGAGAGACTGGATCAACTGGGCCTTTATTCACTGGAGTTTAGAAAGATGAGAGAGGATCTCATAGAAACGTATAAGTTTCTGACAGGACTGGACAGATTAGATGCCGGAAGAATATTCCCGATGTTGGGGAAGTCCAGAACCAGGGGACATAGCCTTAGGATAAGGGGTAGGCCATTTAGGACTGAGATGAGGAGGAACTTCTTCACTCAGAGTTGTTAACCTATGGAATTTCCTGCCGCAGAGAGTTGTTGATGCCAGTTCATTGGATATATTCAAGAGGGAGTTAGATATGGCCCTTTCGGCTAAGGGGATCAAGGGGTATGGAGAGAAAGCAGGAAAGGGGTACTGAGGGAATGATCAGCCATGATCTTATTGAATGGCGGTGCAGGCTCGAAGGGCCAAATGGCCTACTCCTGCACCTATTTTCTATGTTTCTATGTTTCTTGGATCTAGCCTGGAGGCGACGTAGGTTGAACAGGTTCCCATTGGTTCTATAATTTAGTTGCACTTCAGTGGGGAACTTGTTGATATAGAGATGGATCATTGCAGCAAGGAAGATCAAGAAGAGCGTTGGTGCGATGAAGCAGCCCTGCTTGACCCCGGTCCGGACATGGATTGGGTCTGTGGTGGATCCGTTGGTCAGGATCATGGCTTGCATGTCGTTGTGGAGCAGACGGAGGATGGTGACAAACTTATGGGGCAGCAGAAATGGAGGAGGGTGCTCCATAGTCCCTCACAGGTTGACCGTGTCAAAGGCCCTTGTGAAGTCAAAGACCATGTACAAGGGTTGGTGCTGTTTCCTGCATTTCTCTTATAGTTGTCGCACGGTGATAATCATGTCCGTGTACCCGTTAGTGGACGGAATCCGCATTGTGACTCTGGGAGGAGCTCTTCAGCCACAGGGAATAATAGATGGTTGAGGAGGATTCTTGCAATGACTTTCCCAGTGGCCGAAAGCAGGGAGATTTCTCTGTAGTTGCTGCAGCCTTGGTGAGCTACAGTATTCACTGACGTGGTTTAGTGGACATTTTTGGTGTGTGTTTGCTCCACAAGTCTGTCAGTGTGTTAATTTTGCAGTAAGTCGCAGTGAGTTCCATTGTGTTGTACCTAATATGTAATGGATGACTTTAAGCAGGTTATTTAATACAAAAGCACTCTGCAAATATACATTCAGTAATGGAAGTCAAGTGTTTGCATTCTAATACATGCTGACCTGTTGGTATGTGGTCAGCTAAAATGGAGTGCAGTCCACTGTGAACATTGGCAAATGGAAGCTGAAATGAGTTGTGTTCGGAGTTGCAAAAAAAATTGAGTGGGCGAGAGGCTCGAGTGTCAGGCTGAGAAAGAATGAAATCTGGTGCCCGATTGATGAGAGTGAATTTGCGGTGTGAACAAAACAATGAGAAACAAGGATCAAGAATTGGAAGTGAAGTATCCTGAAGTCAGATATCCAGAAGATAATTGCAAACAGCAGCTGTAGGGAGAAGGACAGAATTTGTGTTGCTGGGAAGAATTTAGTGGGTATGGGGGTGGGGTGGCCGAAAGCGATAGAACTAATTTATTTTTAAGTTTTCATTATTGCTGAGACAAGAACAAGTGAGTGCGGGAAGAAATTGTTTTTTTTTAAAGAAAGGCATGAAAGAGAACAGAGAACAAATGAGGAAAACTCATAAGGGGATTGCTTTGTTGTACTATTGTTTACTTTCTTTGACTTGTGCCTTTTAACTTTAATCTCAATTGGCTGTAGAGTACTGGTGCTTTGCTTTACCAGATGTGAATTTGCCAATGGTCAAGAATAAAGTGGGGTGTCTAACGGCTTGTTTCTGATGGAACTTAAACATTCCAAAGCATTGTCAGTTATTGTGTAGCCATGGCGTCACTGGTCCACGTTTGTTCATTTTATAGAGACGATTTGGACTTGGGCATAGGAAACACTACCTCGATTTAGTAACAACACAAAAGAAGGGGATTTGGCAAACAGCGAAACCCACAGGTAGCAGATGCAATTTAATGTGGTTAAGTGTGAGGCAATATATTTTAAGGAAAAATGAGTAATAATTCTTATTTATATAACCCTATAAGGTAGTAAAGCAGCCCAAGGCGCTTCACAACAATTTTACAATATGTCCGCTGTTGACCATTGATGGAAAGAGAGAAAAAGTGTGAGAAGGAAGTGTAAAAAGAGGTTAAAGGCTCGGGTCCAAAGTGGCAGCCAAAATACGCATGCAGATCATGGGGGTATGCACTCAGTTGCAAGACACTGAAGGATGTGGATGAACAGAGACATCTATGAAAATTGAATTTCATAATTCCATGAATCATAGAATCATACAGCATAGAAGGTGGCCATTTGGCTCATCGTGCCTGTACCAGCTCTTTCAAAGAGCTATCCGATTAGTCCCACACCTCCACGCTTTACCCATTGCCCTGTAAATCTTTCCTTTTCAAGTATATATCCAATTCCATTTTGAAAGTTACTATTGAATCTGCTTTCAGGCAGTGCATTCCAGATCATCAGAACTTGCTGCATAAAAATATTTCTCATCTCCCCGCTGGTTCTTTTGCCAATTATCTTAAATTTGTGTCCTCTGGTTACCGACCCTCCTGCCAGTGGGGGAAAAAGGTTTCAATGCGTTCAAAGAGAAAAACCATTTCCTTTGCTTGGAAAATCAATGACAAGGTTGTCAGCAGTTTAAAATACACATTGAGGAGAGGAATTAGGAAAAATTCTTTGCTCAGAATTTTTAGAGCATAGGCTAGCTTACTATAGTAGTTGGAACAGAAACCATTATATCCTTTAACGGAAATATGGATAAATCTTCGAAGCAGTGGATGATGCAAAGTTCTGCGTAGAGCGCAGGGCGGGCCTACGGACTAGATTTGAATTGCTCTATCAAAGAGCTGCGACCGACATGATGGGCCAAATGGCCTTCTATGTTGTAAAATTCAGTGGTTTACATACATAACATACACCACACAGAATTTAACTCAACAAAGAATTACATTGAGGTGTTGGCTTTTCCCCTGTAAAACCAATGGGATTGTAGAATTTACAATTGAATGGATACATATTTTTAATAAAATTGAGCTCAAAATGCAGCTTTTCAGAGTAGCCAATTCGTGTTTATGATGCCATATGGACTGGGAATTTGTTTTTACTGCTTTAAAGGTTGTTTGAAAGGGAAAAGAATCAGTCGTCTTTTCATCAGAGTTTTTTTTTGTATATATGAAGAAAGTAACAATCTTACTTCAAATTTTTTAAGAAGTCAGTTTTATTGTCTGCATGCAGGGTCTCCTTTCCTGCCTAGCTGCTCCAGTGGCGTCATTTACAGGTAGTGTGCAAGAGTTATCAAACCATAGGGTGTGGCGGCACAACTTAAAGCCTCTGGAACTGCCCAGGGAGCTATGTTCTGCAACTACCCAACTCTGGGAGAGCATGCTATAGGCTGGGAAATTTGCATTGCTTTCCTGGGTCCTGGCGCTCAGACTGATTTAAAGTTTCTCCTGGACCAGCTGCTCTGGAGTACTTGCCATGTTTTGGGATCATTCGAGAGGCCTGGCATGGAAGGCGACCCTATGGGCCCAAGTTTCCCAAAATAAAAATAATGGTGCTTACTCACCTGGACGCCCATTTTTTTTTTAGGCCCCTCGGTGCTGAAAATAAAAATCCAAAGTTTTCTTAATCCTACACACCTTCTGGCGCCGGCGCTACCCGATTCCATCTGGCAGGGCGGGACTTCAAGTGTGCACCTGGAACGCACAGCGCATGCTGTTCAAGAAAAAAAACAAAAAACCGCCACCGAAGGCGCATGCGTAAAAAAAAAAAATGAAGAAAATCAAAAAAAAAAATCACTGCACATGCGCACAAAAAAAAAACTCGACCAACTCATTGCACATCGGCAACGCCCATGTGCAGAAAAAGAAAACTTTGTGCCCTTTTAGGAGACTTCAATTGGCTGATAGTCCAGCAGCAGTCACTCCAGCTTTGGCTTAGTTTTATTTGGATTTCTTTTATTTTCCTACCGTCACTCCAGCAGCAGTCAACACTGGCTTTGGATTTTGGAGCATTAATGGTGAGTTTTGTTTTATCTGATTTATTTTTAAGATGCATAAAGTGTATATAAAATAGCAGGGGAGGCCCTTCGGCTGGGGATAGGAGCGGACCAGCGCAGATTTCTGTACCTAAAGGTAAGGGTTTTTCCTACGGTGCTTCTAGGGTCTGTGCTCCGGTTTAAACATTTTTTTTCGGGAGGAAACTTAGCCTTATGCCCAGAAATGGCGCGGGAGCCTTCTTTACAGGTACACCAACGCCAGAATGTTTGGCGCCAAACGTTCTGGCGGTAGTAGTAGATGCTGGTACCCCAACATTGGGGAATCTTCAAACTGTGCTTCAGTGCCAGAAATATCACCGGGTGCCGAAAAAACGGCGCCCGGTGCTGGGGAAAATTTCGGCCTATGTGTGGGTCCCTACTTTGATTGATTGAGATTTATGTCTTCAAAATAAAGTCTAAGAAATTTAAGGTAAAACTATTTTGATTTTGAAAAATGAATATTTTGAAGGTTAAAAACTGCTCCCATATTCTTTCCTCCCCTATTCAGTTTGCAATACGGAATCAATGAGCCAAAAATTGTTTTAAACCTTTGTGCACCATGGGATCATTTGCTTGTCTGCTACTGTGATGCCACTGGCAGGTATACTCATCCCCATTTGTACTTCCTAAATTTGGATGCTGTTTTCCAAATATAGACCTTTCATTGGCTGCAAACCTGAAAATAGTTTTCTAGCCAATAAATACTTAAGAAGTTGCTTACATCTCCCAAATGAACAGTGAAAGCAAAGAGGCAGAAGAAAGGTAAGTGGGGAAGGCTTGAATAGGGAAAATTCAGTTAAAATGAGTAGAAAAGACAAATAAATGTTTTATTTTTAGAATCGAGCATAGAGAACCAGGTGTGGAGGAGGAAGAACAACAAATTAAGCACAGGTAAACTGGATTTATTTTTTTAAAACAATAAATCAGTGTTTAAATTGAGTAGTTTAGAGTGAAAATAGTTATTCCTGATTAGTTATATTAAAATGATAATCACATAGGGTCCGAAATTGGTTGTCCGCCCATTTCTCGGCGGTATGCCGGTGGTATGTCGTTCCATATCGCTGGGACAGAGTGCTGGTAAAATTGGTCCAGGCAGTCCTGAGCGATGCGTCAGCGGAGTACGACAGGCGGTCTGCTCTGTCGGTGCGTAAGTTGACTGGGACTCGGGACTATTCAGGCCCCAAGTTCTGCGCATGCGCGCTCTTCCATCGACCTCCGCCGCCCCCCCCACTCCACCAATGAGAAGAGCAGTCCGTAGGCCAGAGACTGCCAATGTACATTTAGATTTTTAATTGTTGTGCGGTGTTTTTGATTTATTTATAATACTTATATTGTTATTTATTTTTGCATTTTTCTGAGGGGGGGTGGGTGCGGAATAAATGAATAGATTTATCGGCGGGGGTGGGGGGGCAGGGCAGAGTAGATCTGGGGGGAGAGAAATAGATTGCTGGGAGGTGGGGGTGGGAGGGCATTCGATCGCTCAGGGGTTGGGGGAATGATTAGATCGCGGCGGGGGGGAGGGAGGAACATTGTAGTTTACATACCACTGACATACGATCGGCATAAAAGCACCTTTTTTCAGACGGTGTGCAGCTCCAGTGGTATATCGGCGGTATGCTACCAATTTTGGACTTTTAGGTGGTCGGTATGCATACCACCCAGCGGTATGTCGCTGATGAATTTCCCGCCGGGCAGTATGTTGGTATTTTTCAATCCATTTCATGATTTTGGACGGTATGTTGGAGGTCACCAATTTCGGCAGATGTCCCATCAATTTCGGGCCCCTAATGTGAATTTAAAAAAACCAAAATGCAATCTCAACATCCAAACATAATTTTTGCCTTGAACATTAACAGCCAATGTTTCAATGCGAATCATTTTTGTCTTAACCATATATGTCTGTGGCTGCAATCCCTTCAAAGTGACTGGTATTAATTTCAAAATATTACCAGTAAGTGTTTCTTTCTTCTCTCACTCCATTTGATGGATCACTTTTTTTTTAAAGGGAGAATTAACATTTTTATTTTAACATTTTAATGAAAGGCATCTAGATCTCAAATTAAATGTTTTAAGTTAGAACTTTGTTTGAGTCACTGAAATAATAACAGTTCACAACTTTAGTGAGCTGCGTGAGCTTTCATATTTCTTAGAAACAAATCTTTCCTAATCCTATGTTATTTGTCATAACTATATTTAAGTCTCTGTTGGCAATGTAGTTTAAGATGAAATAGTTTTCGTCTTGATTTTTAAAAAACATCCTGGTATGATAACAGAAGAAAAGATAGCCCTCAAGCCTATTTAGTTCTTGTTACATTAGCTTTTAATTAAGAAAAACAACTAGTTAGAGGCAGTATTTTTTCTCCATTAATGTAAGTGTGTAATGAAGATTTATTTTGGAAGTGACCTTCACTGTATTAGCAGAAACAGTAATCAGCAGAATTAATAGAATAATCAAATTATACACAGAACCATAAATCATCATGAATAGTGCTGTCAGAGTTCAGCTATTAATGGGTCTTATTGTTTAGCAGCTGCATTAAAAATTGCTTCCACTGATTTGTGTCTTGATAGGAACTGAAATGGCATTTAAAGACTATATGAAGCAGTATGATGCAAGGTCTGAAGTTTCTGCAGTTGTTAATTTAATCATAATGTGATTTGATACTGCAAGGCTAAAGGTGAGAGCAAGTACAGTTTTAGCATCCTCTTTCAGCAAACGCACACACATCACTGGTAATGGTAGCAGCTAGTTAGATATTTCAAATGACATAACTTTTTTTTTGGGGCGGGGGGGTGTTAATAGCATTAGAACTCTATACAGACCACAATTATCTGAATGGTTTTCTGTATACAATTAAGATTGGGATAACAGTTGTCTGTGATTTATTAATGCAAAGGGTAATAGGGATGGCCTTTATTTCTTCATTTAATGGTGTGTGTGGTTCAGTTTAAACCCTTTTGGGGGAAGAAGTAAAATCCATGAGCCATCCTGTAGTCATTAACCTTAGAGAAGAAAACATGCTTGCCCATAAAAGTGACCTATCAATTAGTTTCTCATTTCTGAATCCAAGAAGATGGGTGGGAAAGCAAAAAATCTGCAAAGAGATATTAGACAGGCTAAGTGAGTGGGCAAGCATTTGGCAGATGGAGTATAATGTGGGAAAGTGTGAGGTTATCCACTTTGGTGGGGAAAAATTAAAAAAGCAAATTATTATTTAAATGAGAGAAATTACAGAATGCTGCAGTACAGAGGGACCTGGGGGTCCTTGTGCATGAAACACAAAGTTAGTATGCAGGTACAGCAAGAATTCAGGAAGGCCAATGGAATGTTGGCCTTTATTTCAAGGGGGATGAAGTATAAAAGCAGAGAAGTCCTGCTATAACTGTACAGGGTATTGGTGAGGCCACACCTAGAGTACTGTGTACAGTTTTGGTCACCTTATTTAAGGAGGGATATACTTGCATTGGAGGCTGTTCAGAGAAGGTTCACTAGTTGATCTCGGAGATGAAGGGGTTGACTTATGAAGAAAGGTTGAGTAGTTTGGGCCTACACTCATTGGAGTTTAGAAGAATGAGAGGTGATCTTATTGAAACTTATAAGATATTGAAGGGGCTTGACAAGGTAGATGCAAAGAGGATGTTTCCCCTCGTGGGGGAATCTAGAACTAGAGGGCATATTCAGAATAAGGGGTCGCCCATTTTGAACTGAAATGAGGAGGAATTTCTTCTGAGGGTCATAAATCTGTAGAATTCTCGGCCCCAAAGAGGTGATTTAACTGGCCTAGCTTTAATTTTAAGATTCTGGCCCCTTGTTCTACATTCCCCACCATAGGAATTCATTTCTCTGTATCTAGCCCATCAAATCCTTTTATCATTTTAAACATCTCGATTCGATCACTTGTCAATATTCTAAGAACAAGAGAATGTATTTGAATATACTTAAAGTGGAGATAGACAGATTTTTGAGCGATAAGGGAGTGAAGGATTATGGGAAGTGGAGCTGAGCCCAGGATCTGATCAGCCATGATCTTAGTAAATGGCAGAGCAGGCTTGAGGAGCCAGATGGCCTACTCTTGCTTCTATTTCTTAAGTTCTTATGTTCTCTTGTATGTATCTGTGTTTACAAGATGCTATTACAGTCAATGCTTTATTTCTATTGGTCAGGCAGATCCAGATTTTTACTTGTTTGCTTATAGTCCGTTATACTCTTTAGCAGCCGTTAGCCATAAAATCACAAGGTAAATATATATGATGAAGGCAATTCAGCCTATTTTGGCTCCTCCACCCAACAAAAATCTATCCCGGTCTTGAAAATTTCAATTTACTCAGTATCCAGTCTTTTGCGGGAAAGAGTTCCAGATTTTCACAACCCTTTGTGTGTGGGAAGAAATGCTTCCTGATTTAACTGGCCTAGCTCTAATTTTAAGATTCTGGCCCCTTGTTCTACATTCCCCACCATAGGAATTCATTTCTCTGTATCTAGCCCATCAAATCCTTTTATCATTTTAAACATCTCAATTCGATCACTTGTCAATATTCTAAGAACAAGAGAATGCAAGCCAAGTTGTCGTTATAATTTAACCCTTTAAGTCCTGGTACCAATTAATTATTAGGAGTATGTGCCAGGCTTGTGAAAATAACTCCCCTCAAATTGCTTTCTACCATTGGCAGAATCCTAAATACTAACCATGCACATGTCACAAACCTAAAATATTAACCAGATATGTTAAAGTAAAAAAACATGAAATCCAATACTAAAGTTAACAAGCTGGTGTGCATTAAAGCTTAAAAGAAACTAAAATAAATGTAACAGTGCTCCACGATAGAACTTGGATTGTCTTTCTCTTGAATATTCATTTGAAAATATACCTCATAAAAAAAAAAATTAGATAACTTGTCAGTTTCTTAAAAAGAACTTGGTAAATAATGCTTTGCCTCCCAATGAGGGCCATCATCTCTGCCACATTTTTGTGGCAAAGTACTGAAACACAAATAGTGTTCCTTATCAAACTCTTGCACCAGACCCTGAGAGTGAACCGTGATCCTTGTCAGCTGGAAGTGTATGAATGCTTTCATATAGCGTTTAGTGGTATGTTAGTGCCACAAATCTTTACGACACACCAAAGTAAACTTGCTGGATTTGCTATGGCTGGCTCCTTGGGAAGGCAAATTTTATAATCTTCCTGATGGTTGGCCATAGTGAATTTAACAAGTTTATTTTGGGGTTGGTATGGCTCAAGTGTAGCACTGGCATGTCACTAAAACCAATGTAAAAGCATCTGTTGCTTGGAATTTTATTCAGCTTGACCCTTTCAGAACTGCAGGATCTGATATCCCACTAAGGCAGGAAGAAGCTTGCATTTATATAGAATCTTATCAAGACCTTGGGACACCTCAAAATGTTTCACATCCAATAAATTAACTTATTAATTAAATTTCATCATTATGTAGACATTCCTACTGACTGCAGATATGAAATACGACAAATCCAATTTAAACTACACACTAATTCACACAGCAAAAAGCATTTAAGTGTTAATCTGCTGGTGCCTGGTTCAACTTTAGACTTAAAGGCAAGAAAATGCAATTCGCCTTAAAGCTGTGTTGAAACTGCTTTATTTTAATTCTGTATGCAGGCCTATTTGGTGGGGGGGTGGGTGGTTTGCCTCTCCTTCACTTAGTCTTGGGTCCTGATGCATCCTGCTGGCCCACTGAAAGCAAAGGATACTGGAAACTACAGTGAAGATAACCACTAGATATCTGGTTCTTTGACCTGTGACTGTTTCAGTGATAGGACCAAAAGATGCTCCACCATTCGTACATTTAAGTCTCTACTACTATTACAGCAACGACACCTACTTGAAAAACACCCCAAACTTGCTTCGCAGGAGCATAATTAGACACTAAGGGCTCAATTTTGGCCAAGAGTTGCTCCGTTTTATTTTGGAGTAACTTGGTTTTTCTGGCGTAACTTTAAAAATCCCCATTATCTCCAATCAATTTGCACCATCGTAACTGAGTTAGTTACGATTTTTTTAGTTTCGTTTTTTTTTCTCAAAAGGGGGCGTTACCAGCCACCTACGCCAGTTCTGCCCATTTCGGCAACTTTGGCCAGTTAATAGTTACTCCAAATCTACTTAGGCCAGTGTATGTGGCCACTTCAGAAAACCCTTGCGGAGAGTTATAGAAATCGGCGCAGGTAGGTACATCGGAGGCCATTCGGCCTGGGCTAGGGGCGAAAAGCGGAGAGGGACCTGCCTGCACCCAAACCACCAAGCCGCACAAACCACCAAATCTTGCAAACAAAAAGTACTAATAATTCAATAAGAAATAAAAAATTGAAGTAAGTCCTACCTTCATCTTCAAACTTGGCCCGGGAAGGCAGCGGGCCGGCTGGTGTGGGAGGCCACGTGGGCAGGAGAATGGATAGCGCTCCTACCTGCCGATGATTTTTATCAGTTCTCCTGCCCGCCCACCCCTAGCCCTGGCCAAGTGACCTCCCGCTTTCTAAGAGATCGATCGCACCGGGAGGCCACTCGGCCTGGGTTAGGGGCGGGAGCGATTCAACTGGCTGGCATCGGGTCCCACAGAGCAGCTGCAGCAAGCACACGGAGAGACTGGGAGCGAGGAGCTGCTGCGCATGCACGGACACTCCACTGCGCATGTGCAGACGTCCCGGCACAGTTTTCGGTGCAGAACGCTGCGCCATGCTGCGAGACTACAGGGAAGAGGCCGGACAGTGGCCAAAGTGGGAAGGAAGAGGCCAGACAAGAAGCCAGAGTTAGAGGGTTAAGGGGCTGAAGGAAGTTACAGATGGGGAGGGGCGAGGCCATGGAGGGATGTGAACATGAGGATGAGAATTTTAAAATGGTGGCTTTATTGGACAGGGAGTCACTATGTCAGCAAACACAGGAGTGATGATTGAATGCAACTTGTTGCGGGTTAGGATATGGACAGCGGAGTTTTGGATGAACTCAAGTTTAAAAGAGGGCAGAATATAGGAGGCCGGTAAGGAAAGCATTGGAATCGTCGCGTCTGGACATAACAGAAACATGAATGAGATTTTCAGCAGCAGATCAGCTGAGTCGGGAGGAGATGGGCATTGTTACGGGGTGGAATAGGCGGTGTTTGTGACAGAGGATATAGGATTGAAAGATCAGCTTAGGGTCAAATAGGATGGCAAGGTTGTGAACAGTCTGGTTTAGCCTGAGCTAGTAGCCAGGGAGTTGGATGGAATTGATGGCAAGCGAACGGAGTTTGATGTGGGGACTGAATGTAACGACTTTGATCTTCCAAATGTTTTAATTGGAGGAAATTGCAGCCCATCCAGTTGGATGTCGGACAAGCAGTTTAACAATACAAGCAGTGGAGGAGGTTGAGAGAGGTGGTGGTAAGGTAGAGCTGGGTGTTGTTACATGTGAATCCTGACATCATTTCTTTGGATGATGTTGCCGAGGAGCAGCATGTTCATGAGAAATAGGAGAGAACCAAGGATAGATCCTTGGGGAACTCTAGAGGTTAACTATGTGGGAGCAGGAATCGAAGCCATTGCAGGAGACCTTCTGGCTATGACTGGGTAGGTAAGACTGGAACCAGGCAAGGCAGCTCCACTCAGCTGGACAACAAAGGAGAGGCAATGGAGGAGAGTGTTGTGGTCAACTGTGCCAAAGGCTGCAGAGAGATTGAGAAGGATGAGGAGTGATTATGTATAATAGTAACAGTCACAGGATGTCATTTTTGACTTTGATTCGGGCTGTGGCAGGGGCCGAAACCTGATTCGAAAGGTTCAAACATGGAGAAAAGTGGGAACCAATTTGGGAGGCGACAACGTGTTCAAGTGGAGAGAGAGGTTGGTGATGGGGTCATAGTTTGCAAAGACAAAGGGGTTAAAGGTGAATTTTTTGAGAAACTGGGTTATGATGGCAAATTTGAATGGATGTGGGAAAGTACCTGAGTAGTGGGAACCATTAACAACATCAGCTAGTATGGGACCCTGGAAGGGAAATTGTATGGTCATCAGATTAGTGGGAATAGAGTTGAAAGTGCTTAAATCTCTTCCTTAAGTAGCACTTACATGGATCTAAATATCATCTGGAGAAACAGACTTGCCTTTAAGACAGGAACTATGGAACAGTTTGTCCCAGATTTAACTGAAATCATGGAAAAGGCACTAAAAAGATGAAGGAATTGGCTTCACAAGTTTGGGTCATTTTTCATTGACTAATGTCCAACTGACACAAAAAAAGCTTGTGCAACAACCTGATAATTATAAATTGGTGCTTGTCACAGTTATATTTGCTTGCCCTACGCAGGCATATTTTATTGTTAGACCATAGACATGATACAAATAGAACATCCCACAGGAGGCTTGGATGTTAAAATATTCTACTTCGACTCTACTACTGTTATGCCTCTTAACTTTGTGTTTTCAATTCTAAAGTTTCAAGGTCAATCGTAGGACATTTTTCCTGCTCCTCCACGGACCCTTTATGCACGCGATATCTTCCATCTTGAGGCTTCTAACCAGGCTTTATTAGAAAAGACCTAGATGACCAGTACACCTTAATTTTCTTTGAGATTGGAACCATTAATGTGATCACAAGGTAATTACAAATGAGAGAGGTTATTATTTCCTAACATCAGCCCTAAACTTTTATTAGCTTAAATAATTCCCCTTGTCTTACTCTAGCTATTTACATTAAAGTAATATTCTGGATTTACCTTTTCCATTCCCCTAGCTGTCTTGAACTCAGTAAAATTACCGCTCTGATGCCTTCTTTCAGGCTGAAAAATCTATGTTGCTCCCATCTTTTCACATAACTCAGCCTTTTGATATTCAAAATCAGCCCCATGGTTCTCCCTTGCCCTGCCTCCCGAATGTCACCCTTGTGTTTCAACAACCAGAACTGGACATTATGTTCAAGATGTAGTCTGACTAGAGCATGTACAGTTTGGTCACAACTTCCTCTGATTTGTAATCTACTGATTTGGGTGCGGTTCACCATTTTATTGACTTTGTCTGGATTGGTTGGGCATGTTGAGTGTCAAGTCTACAACTCCCAGGTCTAGGTTAAATTTCATCGGTCATTGTTTTGCCCACTTAGAAATTACAGAATGAGTTGCATAAAACATCTGAGCTGCCTCCTCTGATTGGAGTGCCCCACCTAGTTTGACATCATCTGCAGATTTGACCACTTTGCTTTTAAATTTTAGTCCAGGTCAGTTACATTAATAACAGTTTTGGTCCCAACATCAAGCCCTGCGTCATATCACTGCGGAAGAATGAAAGAAAGACTTGCATTTATAGAGTGCCTTTCATGTCCTTGTCATGCTCCGAAGTGCTTCACAACTAATGAAGTACTTTTGAAGTGCACTCACTGTTGAAATGGGGCAGCCAAAATGCATGCTGCAAGATCCCACAAGCAGGAACGAGATAGGTTACCAGATGATCTGCTAGAGTAGCAAGCTGATGGATAAATGTTAGCCAAGGCACCTGGAGAACTCCGCTACTGCTCCTTGAATAGTGCCATGCGATCTTTTGCGTCCACTTGAGATGCCAGACGGCACTTCGGTTTATCATATCCGAAACATGGCACCTCCGACAGTGCAGCAGTGTTCAGTACTGTACTGAAGTGTCAGCCCATATTCTGTTCTCAAGTCTCTGGATTGTAACTTGAACCCACAACCTCTGATTAGAGGCAAGCGCGCTAACACTGAATCTCATCCTGACATAACTCCCTTAATGAGAACTTGTTTTCCACTCTTCAACCAATTTCTTATCCATTCCGAATCTGTATCCCTACAGATTTGAATTTAACATCAGGCAGTCGGAGAATAACCGTGTCAAAATAACCGTGAGGCTGATGGCACTTGCCATTATTTTTGCGCAAATGGTACAACAAATTCACATACAGGGCAGTTAAACTCAAATATCCAAAAATTGCTGAGAGAGTTGTGCCGTTAGCTTCACGAAAACAGCATCTCACTTTCTGTCTCACCATTGAAATGCATTGAATGGCGTGAAGTTGCTGTATTTGTGCGGTAGATATGAACTAAACTCACCATAGAAAGTTAAGTACCCTATTAACGATGTGGTAAGTGTTAATTACTGTCAAAAACCCTCTCTGGCACTGAAAATTAACTATTAAGAGTGTGGAATTTAATTCCTTCAGATTTTAATTGTTGGAGATTCTAAAAATGTTAACTTCAAAATTAATGTTCCTTTTTCTTTTTTTTCTCTCCGAATCCAATCCTTCATTCCCTCAATTTATTTCTCTTTCTCTACATGATTTGGCATTGAATTTGCCCACTCTAATTTCCACTTCTTTCTCAGCCTTTGGGCTGTTTATTTCACAATCCTTCAATCTGGTTAAGGAGATACACAGTTGCTTGTCCTGTTCACCCGGGCCACAGATGCCCTATTTTCATCGCTGTGATGTTATCAGCTCGCACTTACAGCAACTTGCCACGTAAACATTTTCAAAAACTGGACATGCAAGGGCAAGTCTGCCATTGGATGACCTACGGCAAATTATGGCCAATGATTATCAATTCCTCTCAAACCTCCTCCTTAGACTCGGTACTCGAGGATAACTGTCATTGATTCCTGGGGCACCACTTGTTTTGAGCCCTTTTAGCTTGTCTGGACTTCCACTTCATTCATATCGAGTCCTTGATTTTAATTAACTTGGCTCCATTTGGGAAGGACATGTTGCTCATGTCTTCTCATCAATACTTGGAGGAAATAATCACTCAGAATATTTACTATTTTGTGCTTGTCTTTAGTTTCAAGCTCGTTGGCATTTTTGTTAAGAGTTTTCATCTCTTCTCCGACTGCCTTATTAGTGTTGTTGTCCTAAAATAATTTTTCCCATATTGTGTTTAGCTTCAACTGCTATGTTTGTTTTCTGAGTCCCTCTTTAGCCTTCTGATTACCCTTTTAAAGTGTTTCTGCTGTGAACCCGAATTTCTTTCCTGCAGGATTTGTAGAGGGTATCTTTTGCTTATTTTACTTTTGATTTGTTTGGTAATCCATGTAGGGCACTATATGTAACTTAAAAGTTTTATAGCTGAAGTGAATAGCACTCCTGTCACCCCTCAAGGTATGATGAGTAGGCTGAGCAGCCCGTAGCTACATATTCCGACCCACTTACAGCCTGACACAATTTTGTAGATTCATATTTCATAAGGAGGTGGAACCAGCTGGTAGTTGATGTGCCAGATGAGCTATTAAATTAATGAAATATTCTCAAAACGAATATAAGTAAATTATGCAGCCAACCAAGAGAAAGAGCCCACTAAAATAAAGTATGTAACTCATTTTATAGTACCAAGCCAGACCAGTAATGTTGCTGTGAACGGAAGGATTCAATTGAGATTTAAAATTCAAGCTCCTGTTATGTAATGGTTTCAAATACTGGATGTCTACCTGTAAACAACACTTTCCCCCATAAATTACCTGTTCTATCTCCATTTTCAGATGGCCTACCCAGCAAAATTGTCCTTCAAGCCAGGGGGATAAACAGGTCACAAATGTTCACATAGCAACTGATAACACTTACTCTATCCTGGGTGTGAAAAGTGCATTTTGCAGGTGGAATTGGATTTTCTGCGGATGGAGTGTTTTGCCATTACACACACTCAGCCAGGGAAACATACCTTTTGTAAATAAAGCTTGGAATACCAGACATGGTTGTTTTTTTTTCCTGAATCCTTAGAAAATTAGTAGCAGAGTAGAACTGGAGCTATCGGGAATAAACAGATTTAATACACTTATAGCTGAAATTGAGATTCTGGAAATTATTGCTGAACCTTAATACAGTTCCTGTATTGTGGGAAATATAAGGAGAGAAATGACTTGCTGTTTTAGCAAAAAAAAACTTCAAATTAAATATTTGGCAGCAGTTTTGTATTGAAGTGAATGTAATGAAAGCTTTTTAAAACTCAATGTATCTTCTGTCAATTTGTAATGTGCTAACAGTAAGCCCAGTGGTTCTTCCTGCGAGCATTTCCTATGAGATATTGCATATATTTTTAAAACATAATTGCATATTCATGGAGTTGATTTTCCTTGCTGTTTTTTTTAAAAAAAACACTCGTTGTGATTGTTTTTCTGCTTTTATTAATGTACTCCATTTCTCGGTCTTAGCTTTGTTAAAAGTTACATAGCTGATTTGGAGCCAAATTGTGTTGGGATGGGTAAGAGACAGTCCAGGTAAGGTTATACTAAGTGCAAATCAAAGTGGGATGTTGGGGTGGAGACATCGTGGGGTCAGAGAGATAATAGAAAGTCTTGAGTTCGGGCCATGGTTTGCGAGATAAGTGGCAGATTGATTTCTGGTAATTTGGGGGCCGGGTTTGCTTGCCGAAGCCGGGTAGCTTGTGGACGGAGTTTGAATGGATTCAGCGGAGAGGGCCTGGCAACATTCTGGGAGAATTGGAACTGAGGTATGGCAGCATGATGTGTTGTGGGGCAGGTTGGGGATCATTTGATCACGAACACAAAGGGTACACAAGCATAGCCAGGGGATATAATGTTCATAACTTCTTCATAATTATTTTTTTTGAAGTTTGACTTGTAGAGGTGGGAAGGGTGGATGGAATAAAAGAGACAAATGAATTTTCAAATTACTTCAGAAAGATCATACTGGATAGAGGGGAAAAATTAGCTGGAAAAGTCTCAGGCACAAGTTGCACCTATGCAAAGTGTCACTGATGATCTGTAGGGACACACACATGATGCCCACTGAGCTTGCACATGCACAGGGCCTGAGAAATTACAGCGATAAAGGTGAAGATTACTGGAAATGGAGCAGAAGGCCAGGAATTTTGTTCAGGAAATGTTAACATGAAATGAGTAAGTAGTTTTAGATCATATACTTCAGCTGGAATGTGTGCTAGATACAAGACTTCTGATTACAATCCACTCTTAATTCAGAGTAGTTCTTTGCTATTTTATGTTGAATTATATTCACTCCCATAAAGTCATAATCTGTCGGCTTCAACCAACATCAAAATTAGTTGTAAAAATCACCACCTACTGAATAGGAGAACTGGGATAGACTGCTATTTAGAACAAGTAAGCATTTAAAGTCTCTGCATTTCCTGCCCAACAGAATACACTTTTTTTCCAATGGCATAGTTTTATCTCAGTCCATATCGTGAGGGGAGAGTAAGGCTGGAGTTATATTACAGTTATTGTGAACTTCGGCAGGTCTGAGATGGAAGGGTCTCAAACAATGTTCCTTTTTTTTGGGTGTGTGGCGCGAAACTTAACATTGAAAAATCCAGGCTTGCCGGCACCAGCAGAGATAGGGAACATTGGTCTCAAACTATTTGTCTGTAGTGCACTCGGGTACTAGATCAGAGCCTGGCATCTAGGTTGCCATCATTTTTTTGCATTAATACACACTCGAAGTTCCTTTGCATTGAGACGATAATGGTAGTTTAACTACACCTCAGGAAAGATGAACTGACTTAGGATGCACTTCTAATAGTTAACTTGGTATCTCCTGGCACAAACAAATAAGCTTTTAAATAATCATCACAATTACTTGGCCCAGTGAAAATTTTGTTTGCAGTGTTTCATTTTAATGGTGGGAGAGAAAGAAAGAAATTTCACTGTCATGGTGAACCATGGAGGAAAAGTCCTGTGCTTATAATATGAATTGTGTGGTATTCTGATAGTAAGATAGAACAGGGAAGACTTAAGAGACCGAATAGAGTCTAATGAGAGTAAAAGATGAGGCTGTAATACAATGAGCAATTTTAAAAGAACGATACTGTTAGTGAATGACAAAACTGAAGTATGTGAGACTCTGCTAGAAGTTCATAGGGCCACAGAATCTTTAAGTAACTGCAGATCACAGTAACCATCCACCAAGAAAGTTTCCAAAGTTTCTGTGGGAGCTGTATTACTGGCGCGTCTCCACAGTGAAAATTACCAAATGCTAGCCTGAAACCAGTCAATTGTTTTTTCTCACATTTATTGAGCCGTATCTTTTGGGGATGTGGGTCGAACATTTTTTTTTTGGATCTTAGTACCGATCAGCAGTCTATACACTTTTACAGTAATACCAGATGTTTTCCAGAATTTCAGGAGCAAGAATAAAACAAGACCTCCAATTACATGCACACGGTTCTGAATAGGTAAAATATGATAGCAACATTGACATTTTAAACGCTCTGTATTTGATTCAATTTTATTGTATTTTTATGCTTGCATCATTTTCCGTTAATAAAATATCAAGAGACTATTATATCTTCTTTCACTTGTGATTTTTATCAGCCATTAGAGGAAAGTTAACCGACTGTGAGTACTGAACGATAGTATGTGGGTATTTGCTTAAACTGGCATTGACTTTACTAAGAGCTAAAGAAGCGTACCTATAAGTGCATTTGAAGAGGAGCTAGGAGATTATAGTAATTAATACTTCAAAAAGCCTGAAAAATGATGCAAGCTAAGAATAATGTTCCTCCACCCACTCTCCCCTTCCCAATTTAAGAAGGTTGCCAACCTTCCCAACCAGAAATAAGGTGTTGCTAGATTTTTGTCCAAAGCCTCTTCCTCGCGCGCACACGTATATTGTGAACATGCAGATTTATTACTCACCCCGAACTGGAAAACTTCATCAACTTTGCTTCCAATTTCCACCACTCCCTCACCTTCGCATGGTCCATCTTTGACTCGTCCCTTCCCTACCTCAATGACCTTATCTCCATTTCTGGGGATAAGATATCAACCAATATCTACGATAAGCCCATTGACTTCCACAACTATCTTAATTACACTTCATCCCCCACCTCGCTTCCTGTAAAAACTCTCTTCCATTCTACCAGTTTCTGTCTCTGTCGCAACTGTTCTGATGCCATTTCCATAGCAGTGCTTCTGATATGCCTTTTCAACCTAGGATTTCCATCCACCGTGGTTGCCAGGGCCCTCGACCATGTCTGTCCCATTTCCCGCATTTCTGCTCTCACCCCTTCCCCTCCCTCCCAGAACCACAATCTACTTCCCCTTGTCCTCACCTTTCACCCTACCAGCCTTCAAATTCAGTGGATCATCCACCGTCATTTCCACTATCTCCAGCGTGATCCCATCACCAAACACACCTCCGACACACCTTCCCCTTCCGATGGCACTTTCCTGTGCAAGCACAGGAGATGCAGTATCTCCCTTCCCACCTTCCAGGACCCTAAACACTCCTTCCAGGTGAAACCGTGATTTACTTTTACTTATTTCAATTAAGTATACTGTTTTCACTGCTCACGGTGTGGTCTCCTCTACACTGGGGAGACCAAACGCAGATTGGGTGATCGCTTTGCGGAACACCTCTGTTCAGTCCGCAAATGTGACCCGGAGCTTCCAGTCACTTATTATTTAAAATCTACGCCCCACTCTCTCTGAAATCGGCCACCTACACTGTTCTAATGCAGCTCAATGGAAGCTCGAGGAACAGCACCTCATCGTTCTATTGGGCACTTTTCAACATTGAGTTCAACCACTGCTCCCATTTTTTTCAGATACCAGCTTCTGGTAATGATTCTGCTGTTGTCATTTACAGCCACTCTAGACCCATCTTTTCTTTCTTTTCTTGTCACATTACCATCCCCTTTTGCTTTGCTTGGGGCGCACCCGGCGCTAACGGAGAGAAGTTCAGTGTATAAAAGGATTTGGAGAAAGAAGGCTGCGTTTTACACAGTGAAGTTTTATGTGAGTTTATAGTTCATTTTAAAAGATATTTAAGGACATAAAAAAAATATGGGGACTATACTATGTCAGCTATTATTCCTGGCTGCTTTTTCTATGCAGCGTTGAGCTGCAAGAACGCTTATTGATGAGCATTTTGAGCGTAATCGAAGAGCTCGCAGCCGTATGGGAAGGAGGCCTTAACCCCCTCCCCCCCCCCCCCCACGAATTTACAGGCAAAAGCGCTCATACCTGCAGCTCTTTGAGGCACAGTGGATTAGAAGGCTGCACTTCTGAAAAGAGGTGGTCACCGAGATATGCTAGCTCATAAAGGCAGACATACAGCCTACCAGCGGCAACAGGACTGCACTGCCTGTCGACGTGAAGGTGACTGAAGCACTTGCCTTCTATGCCTCTGGCTCCTTTCAGGCATCAACAAGGGACATATGCTGCATCTCGCAGCATGCTACACATCGCTGCATTTGTCAGGTGACTACTGCACTGTACGCACACAGGATTGACTTCATAAAGTTCCCAATGACTAAGGAGGCACAGATTGAGAAGGCTGTCGGTTTTGGATGAATTGCTGGCTTCCCCAAGGTTCAGGGTGCCATTGACTGTATTCACATTGCCCTGCGAGCACCTTTACTCAATCCAGAGGTTTACAGAAACCGAAAGGGATTCCACTCCATGATGGCAGTAAATGCCCAATATCCCGGGAGCATACATGATGCTTTCATCTTGCGTGAGAGCAATGTCTCATGCCGGTTCGAGTGTCAGCCACAAGGCCAGAGCTGGATGCTGGGGGACAAAGGTTATAGCCTTGCCACCTGGCTCATGAACCCCTCTCCGGAACCCTCAGACGGAAGCCGAGTATCGCTATAATGAGAGCCATGTAGTCACATGCTACTTCGTCGAAAAGACAATTGGAGTGCTCAAGCAGCGCTTCTGATGCCTGGATCACTCTGGAGGCTGCCTGCAATATTCCCCTCAGCAGGTCTCTGAGTTCATTGTGGTGTGCTGCATGCTACACAACTTAGCCATCATGAGGGAACTGGATTTGCCACTGGGGACTGCAGGACCACCTCAGGAGAGAGGGGAGAAGGACCCTGGTGATCAACCCATGCCACCACCACCATAGGGGTGGCCTCATGGAGCTTTCACCATTGCAAAAGCCTTACGTCAGCAGCTCATAATTCAACGCTTGACTGTTGCCTGGCCATTCTCTCCCACCATGTTGGCTATTCCCCTTCTTATTCTGCAAATCAGACACTATAGAGGAATGATTAAGTGAACAAAAGAATTTATTACACATACAGTAATTTGAATAAGATTTATTAAACATTGAGAAGGAAAGACTAAGAGAAGGGATAACCATCCGTGGCTAGCTAAGGAAATAAGGGATGGTATCAAATTGAAAACAAGGGCATACAATGTGGCCAAGACTAGTGGAAGGCCAGAGGATTGGGAAACTTTTAAAAGCCAGCAAAGAACAACAAAAAATAATAGAGAGGGGAAGATAGATTATGAAGGCAAACTAGCACGACATATAAAAACAGATAGTAAGAGCTTCTACAGGTACAAAAAAAGGAAGAGTGGCTAAAGTAAATGCTGGTCCCCTGGAGGATGAGACTGGGGAATTATTAATGGGGAACAAGGAAATGGCAGAGACTTTGAACAAATATTTTGTATCAGTCTTCATGGTAGAAGACACTAAAAATATCCCAATAGTGGATAATCAAAGGGCTATAGGGAAGGAGGAACGTAATACAATCACTATCATTAAAGAAGTAGTACTCAGTAAACTAATGGGACGAAAGGCGGACAAGTCCCTTGGACCTGATGGCCTGCATCCTAGAGTCTTTAAAGAAGTGGCTGCAGAGATAGTGAATGCATTGGTTGTAATCTACCAAAATTCCCTGGATTCTGGGGAGGTCCCAGCGGATTGGAAAACCGCAAATGTAACGTCCCTATTTAAAAAAGGAGGCAGACAGAAAGCATGAAACTATAGACCAGTTAGCCTAACATCTGTCGTTGGGAAAATGCTGGAGTCCATTATTAAGGAAGCAGGACATTTGGAAAAGCATGATTCAATCAAGCAGAGTCAACATAGTTTATGAAAGGGAAATCATGTTTGACAAATTTGCTGGAGTTCTTTGAGGATGTAACGAGCTGGGTGGATAAGGGGAAGCCAGTGGATGTGGTGTATTTGGATTTCCAGAAGGCATTCGATAAGTTGCCACATAAAAGGTTACTGCACAAGATAAAAGTTCAAGGAGTTGGGGGTAATATATTAGCATGGATAGAGGATTGGCTAACTAACAGAAAACAGGGAGTCGCGATAAATGGGTCATTTCCAGTTGGCAAACAGTAATTAATGGGGTGCCGCAGGGATCGGTGCTGGGTCCTCAATTATTTACAACCTATATTAATGACTTGGATGAAGGGACTGAGTGCAATGCAGCCAAATTTGCTGCTGATAGAAAGATTGGTGGGAGAACAAATTTTGAGAAGGACACAAGAAATCTGCAAAGGGATATAGACAGGCTAAGTGAGTGGGCAACAATTTGGCAGATGGAGTATAATGTGGGAAAATGTGAGGTTCTCCACTTTGGCAGAAAAAATAGAAAAGCAAATTATAATTTAAATGGAGAAAAATTGCGAAGTGCTGCAGTACAGAGGGACCTGGGGGTCCTTGTGCATGAAACACAAAAAGTTACCATGCAGGTACAGCAAGTAATCAGGAAGGCAAATGGGGATTGAGTATAAAAGCAGAGAAGTCCTGCTACAACTGTACAGGGTATTGGTGAGGCCACACGTAGAGTACTGCGTACAGTTTTGGTCTCCGTATTTAAGGAAGCATTTTCTTGCATTGGAGGCTGTTCAGATAAGGTTCACTAGGTTGATTCCGGAGATGAGGGTGTTGACTTACGAAGATAAGTTGAGTAGATTGGACCTATACTCATTGGAGTTCAGAAGAATGAGAGGTGATCTTATTGAAACATATAAGATAATGAAGGGGCTTGACGGGGTGGATGCAGAGAGGATATTTCCACTCATAGGGGAAACTAAAACTAGGGGGCATAGTCTCAGAATAAGGGGCCGTCCATTTAAAACTGAGATGAGGAATTTCTTCTGAGGGTTGTAAATCTGTGGAATTCTCTGTCCCAGAGCTGTGGAGGCTGAGTCATTGAATATATTTAAGGCAGAGATAGACAGATTTTTGAGCTATAACGGAATAAAGGGTTATGGAGAGCGGGCAGGGAAATGGAGCTGAGTCCGTGATCAGATCAGCCATGAGCTTATTAAATGGCGGAGCAGGCTCCAGGGGCCAAATGGCCTAATCCTGCTCCTATTTCTTATGTTCTTATTGTAACTTGAATAAGATTTAACTTGAATAAAATTTATCAAACATTTCAAAAGTGGAATAAAATTTATTAAACATTATTGTGAATTGGGAAACTTTTAAAAAACTTTTATAAAATAACAACAACAATGAAACAACAACACCTGCACCAAACGTCTTTTATCTCCGGCCCCTCCTCTTCCCCCCCCCCCCCAGCCCCTTACATCATGACCCTACCCAAGATGGCGTGCAGCAAGACAGCCAGAATCCTACTGTATTAGGGGTATAGACAATGGAGACACCATGTGTGGATCCCCTGGAAAAGCTTAGGGGTATGGAAGGCCCGACTTCTGAGTGGCAAATCTCTCCAAGAAATAATCGAGGCTTGTAAAAAAGGTACAGCAATAATCATGAGTGATTTTAATCTTAATATTAATTGGACAAATCAAATTGGCAAAGGTAGCCTTGAGGAGTTCATAGTGTTTGCGGGATAGTTTCTTGGATCAAAAGGTTGTGGAACCAACCAGGGAGCAGAATATTTTAGGTCTGGTAATGTGTAATGAGTCTGGATTAATTAATCTTGTAATGAAGGATCCTCTTGGGAAGAGTGATCATAGCATGGTAGAAATTCAAATTCAGTTTGAGGGTGAGAAAGCTAGGTCTCAGACTAGTGTCGTGAACTTAAATAAAGCTAATTACAAAGGTATGAAGGCAGAGTTGGTTAAAGTAGACTGGGAAAATATATTAAAGGGTAAGACTGTGGCAAACATTTAAGGAGATATTTCATAACTCTCAGCAAAGTGAGAAAAAAGGATGCTAAGAGAAGGATGAACCATCCCTGGCTAACTAAGGAAGTAAAGGCATACAATGTTGTGAAGGACAGTGGAAGGCCAGAGGAATGGAAGAATGTTTAGAAACCAGCAAAGGACGACTAAAAAAAAATGATAAAGACAGAGAAGATAGCATATGAGAGTAAACTAGCAAGAAATATAAAAACAGACAGTAAGAGCTTCTACAGGTATATAAAAAGGAAGCGAGTAGCTAAAGTAAATGTTGGTCCCTTAGAGGATGAGACTGGGGATTTAATAATGGGTAACAGAAATGGCAGAGACTTTGAACAAAAATGTTGTATCGATCTTCACAGTAGAGGACACTAAAAACATCCCAATAATTCTTAAAGGAGCTATTTTGGGGGGATGGGGGGTGGGGGGGCGGGTGGGGGAGAATTTAAAACGATCACTATCACTAGAGATAAAGTACTAGGCAAACTAATGGGACAAGGGGCCTAATTTTCCCCAATCCCATTTTTCGGCGCACTTACCATAGATGCGTCAACTTTGTGCATGGAAACGGTACGAAAAAAGTGGCCCCATCCTGGCCGCTCTCCCGTGTCCTAGCGCGGTGTATATAGTGCAGTGGGGGGGGGCGGAGCAACAGACTTGCGCCGAAACCAGTGCCGGCAGCTGCCACATGCGCAGTTGTCGGGTCCGATATGCGTGCATGCTCAGTAGCGCCGAAACTTGGCACTTGGCCATTTTTAAAGTTCGTCGCAGCTGGTTTTGATTTTGTGCCAGGAGGAGAGCACTGAACCGAATTAACTGCTGAATACAAGCAGCAGTGTTCTGCCTGTGTTGGTTCCTCAAATTAAGCGCTGCATGCCTGGAAAAGTGACAGGTGCTGTATGTATGCAAATTAAGGACTGTGTTTGGGATCATTGCAAAAGTGCTGTTAAGTGCCTCAGAGCATTGCAAAAGTGCTGTTAGTGTCTCAGAGCAGCTGCAGCAATAATGCAGCAACGTACACCAAGAACAAAGAATTTCTTGCATGACGAAGTCGAGTCACTAGTTACTGTCATTGAGAACAGATGGCAGCACCTGGATACTAGCAGAAGTCACACAAAAGTGCCATCCAAAGAGATGAAGAAATGCTGGAACCAAGTTGCAGAAGAATTCTGCGGATGGTGAACACCAAGAGATCTGGAAGGCAGTGTAAAAAGAAGTGGCAGGACCTTGGTCAAGTAGTTAGTGTAAGTAATATTTCCATTTATTCAATGTAATTTCAATTGTAAATGTGACTAGCTGTATATGTCCCACCCAGCAGAAAGGCACTATCTCTAAAAAGTTGCATTTTAATCTTTGCAGAAGAAATTGTCCTACAACAAAAGGGAAAGAACTCAAACAGGAGGAGGCCCGGCAAATCTGCATCCACTGACATCCTTGGAAGAGAGGGTCGCTGCTTTGATGGGTCCTGCTTGGAGAAAAACCATCAGTACTGCACAAGCTGGGCCCGCACATGAGGGAGTGGGTAAGTCATGAAAATTCATTGTGGCCCTTCAAATCAACCTGCTGTCTGGCCTGCTATGTGTGAGCCTACTCATGCCACCCATCCTGCCCCCTCCTCTGCTGCTGACCATTTGACTGTTCTGTTACATTTTGCAGACCTTGAGGACAATCCTGATGATCCAAATCAAGATTCAGACGTGGACGAGCCTGAAGAGGAGATCAACCTTCCAGAACAACATGGGCGTGAGGGGCAGTTTGAGTGGATGGGGGAGGAGTTCGATGATAGGAGTGTTCTACTGAATCTTGAGGATGTCAACATATCTGACTTGCCAGGCCCTTCCGTGATTAGTGGTTCAACATTCAATGGTTTCCCAGCGTCCGTGAGTGCGGGTTCCAGTGATGGTGGTGGTGGTGGTGTTGTGCCACAGCATTGCACACCCGTGGCCCCACCTTCCGAGGTTACAGGTCCCAGTGGTGTTGGTGCTGGTGCAAATCAGCAGGTAACACCCAGGGTCCCAACGTCCCAGCCTGCGCCTCCCAGTGGGATACCACGAACCAGATCCAGGGGGAGGTGAAGGAGACATCGACCGCGCTCTCCTGAGATGCAGGATGCAACAGATGTGGTTCAGATCATGGCATTCGGTGGGGAGAGCATTGACCTTCCCCGATCACTCCTGGATACCATAACTGGGGTGAGTGAAGATTGTCGGGAGAAGTAACAGTAATGGCACGGGAAATGGGAGCCATGTCCACTAACATCAGTGAGGGAATAGTGCCCATCAGTGAGGGAATGGTGGCCATGAGGGATGGAATGCCAAGGTAGTGGAAAGGACGACAGTTGCAATGACCAAAGCCATGAGGGAGGGAATGTTTCAGACCACTGAGACACTGTCAGGGTGTATGAGGGAGGGCATGTGTGAGTTAGCTGCTGCAGTAAGGGAAGACGCCCAGACCCCGCGCCCATTGACAGAATCAACTGCCACTCCCACTCCAATCTCCGCGCCAAACTCTGAACAGCCCAAAGCCGTGCCCTCCAACTTGCCACGTGACGCTGACGCGCCCCCCCACCCCCGAGAGGTGCCCAGTGGCCGAGATGTTATAAAGAAGAATCTTGGTGTATACCACAGAAACACTGCGCCTGCGGGCAGGGATGGTGGTGAGTCCAAGACCAAGCGCAGCGGGCGGCCTTAGACCAAGGGGGATGAGAGATGGGGCAGTTTTTCTTTGCTGCTGTTATTGTTGTTGTTTATGTCACTTCACTCACTGTTCTCACATTGGATTATTTTTGTAAGTTATGTAACTTTACAAGTTTATAAGTGATCTTAACATTTAAGTGATCTTAAAGAGTAAAGTTTGGTACAAGAATAATTTTATTACACTAAGGCAAAGTTTTGAATAAAATATATTTTACATTAAAACTGAATCATGTTCCATTAACACAACACAAGATTAGGAACAGCTCCAAAAAATAAAACATGTCCATGCAGAATAGTTGTCGCTGAACCCTCAGGCATCAGCAAAGTATTCACAGATGAGCTGCTGGTGCAAGGCTCGAGCAATCGTTAAGGGGGCACGATGGCCCGCCCTCCTCCGACGTCCTGCTCCGGCCTCAGAGACTTGCATGGTTTCCTCATCCTCGTAGTCATCATCATCATCATCCGCATCCTCATCATCATCCTCCTGCTCGCCACCTGCATCTTCCACATCATCATCATGAGCCACTCTCACCTCAGGTGGGTCTTCTTCCACTACCAGGTGCTGCTGCCTCATGATGGCTAAATTATGCAGCATACAGCACACAACAGTGAACTGATCGACAATCTCAGGGAAGTATTGCAAGTGGCCTCCGGAATGGTCCAGGCATCGGAAAAGCTGTTTCAAGATGCCAATGGTCCTCTCTATAATGCTCTTTATTTGTAAAACTGAAGTGTTTAATGTTTGTAAACTTCCCTTTAAACCGCTCCTCCCCATTCCCTACGCCTAATTTGTAACCTACGCCTGATTTTCTAAAGTGTAGACAAGGTTTTTTCGAACGTACAAAAATCTTCACTTACTCCATTCTGTTCGTTTGGAGTAAGTTTTCACTGCCGAAACTTTGAAAACAGGCGTAAGTGGTCGGACACGCCCCCTTTTGAAAAAAAATTCTGTCCAAAGTGAAACTGTTCTAACTGACTAGAACTGGAGCAAACTAAATGCCGAGAATTTGAATTTCTAAGATACTCTGTTCTACACCAGTTGCTCCAAAAAATCAGGAGCAACTGAGGCCGAAACTTGGGCCCAGGGTTTCAGAATAAGGGGCCGCCCATTTAAAACAGAAATGAGGAGGAATTTCTTCGCTGAGGGTCGTGAATCTTTGGAATTCTGGGGCACAAAGCTTTTCACAATGTTTTAACTCTGCAATATTGAAAGAAGTGTGTTTGTTTGTACTGCAGACCAGTGGGGTTTGCATCTACAGGTTCTGTTTGCAGCCTGTAATTTTAATTGTGATCCCTTAAAGCCTTCAAACATTAAATCAATCTATAAATATTCGCAGCTCTCCCATGACATGGCTTATTACACTACTTTATTAGAGCGGGCATACTATACCATACAATGCACAATATATTCTGCTAATGTGGAGTTGTATCCCTTTAAAGGCACAACATTTAATTGATCTTAGCTGTTTGTGTAATGATCTGTTTGTAGTTTGGTCTGGGAGCTTTGTTGATTGGCATGTGCTGGTGAGTTTCAGAATGCAGATCAGAAGCATTTTTAAGATTGTTGTGCACCTGTAACAGTACAATGTCTGGAGTAGATGGATGAATAATTTTAATATATTTAATAATTTAACAATAATATATCGTACTGCGTATGAAGTGCTGCAGCAGAGGAAACTGGACAAAGATGTCTTGTAACCTAAATTAGTTCAGTGTAATAGTAAAATGTATTACTGCTCTTTAGATCATCCTGCCTCTTAGCAAATCCATCTTTCTCAATGGAATCTAATAGTTAATTTCTGTAATATTAAGACACCAAAGTTTTTATATTTTCAAAAAAGCTGCTAAATCAAACAAACCAGTTGTTGGTGTATATTTTCAATTGAATACTTAAAAAAAACAATCTATTGAATGTTTGTAGCAAAAATAATCAATGCATCTTTTTGCTATACTTTGTATACGAGCATGCCACTAAACACATAGTGCACTAGCAGCTGAAAAAAGCAACATTATAGATCTGTTTTAACCAAGAGTTACGGTGATGTGACATGCATCCAGCAATCCTGCTATCCACTGTATACTGTCATTATAATTCAACATCTTTTGAAGGTAATTAACATTTATAGGAGACACTGCCATTCTAGTGTTTTTTTGAGAGCGCTATCTGGATAGCTTACACCCAGAGATGAAATACAGTTCCCAACAGACAATAACAGCAGTATATGAAATAAATATCTTGAACTTAAAATTGCAGAGTACAGGTAAGGAATTTGGTGACTCAAAGATTGTTGATAGGGAGAGGCGCTTTAAATAGTTGCTGTATTCTTTTGCATTTGGTAAATTAGCATTTATTTTGGGAACATTTCAATTTCAATGCCTGACTGTTTTTATCTAATTTAAATCTGAAATACAGTTAATCATAGAACTGAAAGTAGAGAACTCAACCGGAGTTACAGTAGTATTACTTGTTCTCTTCAATTTAAATGTAAGATGTAAAAATTTTAATTCTTGGTAGTGAAGGATATTACAATATTTACCTTATATTCTACAGGATGTCTGCAGTCTTTGGTGGAACGTACTGTTTGCGACATTCAGTGCAATGCTTGGTGGTCGACAGAGAAACAGCGAGGTAAGGACAAAGGCAATGACCTGCCTTTCACACAGCGTATCGGGGAAAACTGTAAGGGCTCATGAAAAAGGAGCCTTCTTCTGAGATCATCTATGGTATTAATCAAAGATCAGCCTTGATTAAAAGTTATTTGTGTAAAGGTCCACCAAACAAGGAAACTCGGTCTAGAATATAGAAACAAAATTAATTTTCCTGAGATATTACAACAGCTCCTGATCACCCAAGCTTGGAAGACAAATCATTTGAGCTGCCAGGGGCTAGTGATGAGTGATGTTAGTTTTTCCTTGTGGCCTTACCTACACTAATTGATTTTCATCTGAAGACAAAAAGGCTCTCTGTTGTTGCATTTTATAAATTGAGTTCACCAAAAGATTCACCAGATTAATCGCTGTTGATAATGCATGTCATTCCAAAAAGGGAAAGACTTTAATGAATTTTTAGAGAGTTCATTGCAGCAAACTGGGTCGCCTCTTCCCATTTGATAAACCCTTTTATCTACAGTGGTAAAATTCAACCAGGCCTGTGCACCTGTGTGTCCCATTTGAGATGAGTAATAACAGCCCGCAAGAGTTTCATAAGGGTATGATTGAAGAAGACTGTTTGTGCAAGGTGGTAATGTCAAATGAATTGTTCTATTTGTTCTGTTAGTTTCACTTGGTTCAGATGTGAAATATCTAGGTGGTACAGGCCATCAGCTGATAACTTCAGAAATAAATCTTTTGGAGGAATTAGTGGCGCAATCAAGGAATGTTTGTCGGCTTAAAATATTGTTCCCAAACAGTATCGAATCAAAATTAGAGCACCTTTCACCCTCTCTAAACTTCAGCTCCTAACTCGCACCAAGCCCCATTCACCCATCGCCCCTGTGCTCGCTGATCTGCATTGGCTCCTGGTTCAGCAACATCTTGAATTTAAAATTCTCATCCTTGTGTTCAAATCCCTCCATGGCCTGGCCCATCACTATCTCTGTAACTTCCTCTCACACATCCACGGTTTCCATCATCACACCTAAGTTCTGGAATTCCCTTCTGATACACCTATGCCTCTTTACCTCTCGCTCCATCTTTAAGATGCTCCTTAAAATCTATCTCTTTGCCCAAGCTTTTGGTCACCTATTCTAATATCAGTGAGTAGTGGGGTACCGCAAGGTTCAGTGCTACGACCCCAGCTATTTACAATATACATTAATGATTTTGACGAAGGAATTGAATGTAATATCTCCAAGTTTGCAGATGACACTAAGCTGGGTGGCAGTGTGAGCTGTGAGGAGGATGCTAAGAGGCTGCAGGGTGACTTGGACAGGTTAGGTGAGTGGGCAAATGCATGGCAGGTGCAGTATAATGTAGATAAATGTGAGGTTATCCACTTTGGTGGCAAAAACAGGAAGGCAGAATATTACCTGAATGGTGACAGATTAGGAAAAGGGGAGGTGCAACAAGACCTGGGTGTCATGGTACATCAGTCATTGAAGGTTGGCATGCAGGTACAGTAGGCGGTGAAGAAGGCAAATGGTATGTTGGCCTTCATAGCGTGAGGAATTGAGTATAGGAGCAGGGAGGTCTTCCTGCAGTTGTACAGGGCCTTGGTGAGGCCACACCTTAAATATTGTGTACAGTTTTGGTCTCCTAATCTGAGGAAGGATATTCTTGCTATTGAGGGAGTGCAGCGAAGGTTCACCAGACTGATTCCCGGGATGGCAGGACTGACATACGAAGAAAGACTGGATCGACTAAGCTTATATTCACTGAAATTTAGAAGAATCATAGCAACATATAAAATTCTGACTGAATTGGAAAGGGTAGATGCAGGAAGAATGTTGCCGATGTTGGGGAAGTCCAGAGCCAGAGGTAACAGTCTAATGATAAGGGTTAAGCCATTTAGGACCGAGATGAGGAGAAACTTCTTCACTCAGAAAATTGTGAACTTGTGGAATTCTCTACCACAGAAAGTTGTTGAGGCCAGTTCATTAGACATATTCAAAAGGGAATTAGATGTGGCCCTTACGGCTAAATGGGATCAAGGGGTATGGAGAGAAAGCAGGAATGGGGTACTGAAGTTGCATGATCAGCCATGATCATATTGAATGGTGGTGCAGGCTCGAAGGGCCGAATGACCTACTGCACATATTTTCTATGTTTCTATGTGGCTCGGTGTCAAATTTTGTTCAATAATACTCCTGTAAAGTGCCTTGGGACGTTTTGCTACGTTAGAGGCACTATATAAATGCAAGTTGTTTTTCTTGCTCACTTGAGCTTGGTGAATTACCCAGTGTAGACCCCTCTAACTCATTTTGTGTGTTACTGATTTCTGCGATGATCCTTGGAGGGATGAGAAAAAGAGAGATGAGGGTTAACTCACACTGACACGAGTGAGCAATAGCGTAATGCACAATCACATTGTCTTGCTGGGTGTGTGAGTGAGACCATTAAGCATAAAATGAGAAAGAAGGGTAGATGCCCAAACAACATTCATTGTGTGGTCTCCAGCCTCGCCATCTCTAATCTTGCATGTCATCTCTCTGCCAATTATATAAGTGATTGCTTCTTGCATTGGTGTGAGTATATGCACTCTCCCTTCTGCTGGGTGAGCTTCTGCAAGTGGAGTGGAACTGCGTTAGTTTGTACCCCATTGAAAGGTTTTGAAGACATGTGAGGCATCTTTGAATAGTGCACGTGATGACGGGAAGAAGCAGCAAGTGTGGCCAAGATGAGGAAGTAGTTGAGGGCCGTAGCAAGTCCTGATTGTGCAAGTAGAAAATGGTGCAGACAAATGGTCCATTGTGATTGGAGGGGAAGAAGAGGAGGAAAGATTGCTAGTGTGGGAGCTAAAGTAAGGTGCTACAAGAATATGTGGAGAATAAGAGAGGTGTGAAGGGGCGCCTTGGCAGTCCTGGTGAGGTCATCAAATTTCTTCTTGCATTGCTGCTGTGTCCTGGGTACAACGCATCTGGCATTGATATGCTCTGCTGCCTTTATCCATTGTCATTGGCAAATTTTCCTGGACACCTGGTCCATCAGAGTAGAAGAAGAACTTCTCATTTGCTTTACGAGACCTCAACAGCAAAAAACCTGGGCAAAATCATTTTCAGGAAATCAATTGACACTGACTAGCATTGAAAAGTGCACCTCCCTTATAAATAGCAGCAACTCCACTGGATAGCTCTTGCCTACCCAATTGGTGAGTTGTCAATGGGGGAGACCCACTGAAGTCAGTGCTTCAGAGGCTGCAAATGGTGTTGCTTCAAGTGGAGACGAATTGCCTTCATCTCTGTAACTAGGGAGCTATGATTAGATTTGAATGGACATTTGTGGCTGGCTTTGTTGTGGGTTTCTAGGAGAGTTTTGGGCTAACAATTGAGCTGATGGAACAACTACTTTGGCACCAGTTAATCAACAGGAGCAAAGCATCAGAAGAAAAAGATTATTGCAGCTTTGACTCATCAGTCTACTTTTACCTCGCCGATAATAGCTGGCGATAGTTAAGGTTGTACTGTAGTTGACCATCACAATCACATCCAAGAATAGTATTGAAAATTGAATAATTACATTAACACAATAGTTAATGGCTGCTGATTTTGGTATTAAGGTACATTGTCGATGCAGCAGAGAGGAAGAGGAAATTGAACTCTGCTGTGGCTAATCTAGGAGTAATTACAACCCTACCAATTCCAAATTTAAGGCTAGGTGTCCACAGATACAATGACAAATTATCCCAGTTTCCCTTCCTGCAAGCAGTTAGTCCTTGCTGCATTGAGAGCCACCAACTGCACAGGAAAAAAATCAGAACACTTGAGAGAGGGGGAAATGACTTTCATTGTTCATATTTGTGCAATTGTTCTGATTTTCATCAGGGCACACTTAAGTCTAATCTCTTAGTCCCTCGAGAAAATAAACTGGGTCATGTTCCCTTGGATCATCTGAGCAAGTAATGTGTATGGAAGAGAAGACACACATTTGGGCAGTCGGAGCAATTTTTTGAAAAGCTAAGTAGTCTAGCTTTTAAAGTGTTTTCAAGATCTTTGTCAAGAGACTGTATCTGAAATCTATAATTTGTAAAGGATAGGACTCTGTTCAAATCAACAGGTAGATCTATTGCCATCTTAAGTTATTGTGCAAAAGGTTCTTGAGAAAAACATTCTGCATTACCAAAGGGTCCTGCACTGCCTGTTTCTGTAACCTAAACATAGGGAAAGACGCAAACAAAATAAAGAAAATGAAAAATTGGGCAGAAGAGGGGGCAGTAGGAGATTGCAAAGAAACAAGCTAAGCTAACATAAAACTAAAAGTAGAGAAGACCAGGTACGGATTTTGGGTGGAGGATTGTGTGACTTGTCATTGTAATAATTTAAATCATTTAGGTCAAGGAGCGGGTGCAGGACATTCTGAAAAGGGAGGGTGAACAGCCAGTTGTCGTGATGCATATAGGTACCAACGATACAGGTAAAAAACAGGATGAGGTCTTACGAGATGAATTTAGGGAGCTAGGAGTTAAATTAAAAAGTAGGACCTCAAAAGTAACAAACTCAGGATTGCTACCAGTGCCACGTGCTAGTCAGAGTAGGAATCGCAGGATAGCTTAGATGAATACGTGGCTTGAGAAATGGTGCAGAAGGGAGGGTTTCAAATTCCTGGGACATTGGAACCAGTTCTGGGGGAGGTGGGACCAGTACAAATCGGACGGTCTGCACCTGGGCAGGATCGGAACCAATGTCCGAGGGAGAGTGTTTGCTAGTGCTGTTGGGGAGGAGTTAAACTAATATGGCAGGGGGATGGGAACCTATGCAGGGAGACGGAGGGAAAAAGAATGGGGGGGGGCGGGCAGAAGCAAAAGATAGAAAGGAGATGAGTAAAAGTGGAGGGCAGAGAAACCCAAGGCAAAAAGGGCCACATTACAGCAAGATTCAAAAGGGGCAAAGTGTGTTAAAAAGGCAAGCCTGAAGGCTCTGTGCCTCATTGCGAGGAGTATTCGTAATAAGGTGGATGAATTAACTGCACAGGCAGCAATTAATGAAAATGATATATTTGGCATTACGGAGACATGGCTCCAGGGATGTGTGCAATAAAGATACAGCAGTAATCATGGGCGACTTTAATCTACATATAGATTGGGCTAACCTAACTGGTAGAATGCGGTGGAGGAGGATTTCCTGGAGTGTATTAGGGATGGTTTTCTAGACCAATATGTCAAGGAATCAACCAGGGAACTGGCCATCCTAGACTGGGTGATGTGCAATGAGAAGGGACTAATTAGCAATCTTGTTGTGCAAGGCCCTTTGGGAAAAAGTGACCATAATATGGTAGAATTCTTTATTAAGATGGAGAGTGACACAGTTCATTCGTAAACTAGGGTCTGAACTTAAGGAAAGGTAACTTCGACGGTATGAGATGTGAATTGGCTATAATAGACTGGCAGGAGGATACTTAAAGGGTTGACGGTGGATAAGCAATTGCAAACATTTAAAGATCACATGGATGAACTTCAGCAATTGTACATCCCTGTCCAGAGTAAAAATAAAACGGGGAAGGTGGCTCAATCATGGCTAACAAGGGAAATTAAAACCAAGGACGAGGCATATAAATTGGCTCTCAAAAGCAACAAACCTGAGGACTGGGAGAAATTTAGAATTCAACAGGGTTCAATTAAGAAGGGGAAAATAGAGTACGAGAGGAAGCTTGCAGGGAACATAAAAACTGACTGCAAAAGCTTCTATGGATATGCGAAGAGAAAAAGATTAGTAAAGGCAAACGTAGGTCCCTTGCAGTCGGATTCAGGTGAATTTATAATGGGGAGCAAAGAAATGGCAGACCAATTGAACCAATACTTCGGTTCAGTCTTCACAAAGGAAGATACAAATAACCTTCCGAATGTACTAGGGGACAGTGGGTCTAGTGAGAAGGAAGAATTGAAAGATATCCTTATTAGAGGGAAATAGTGCATGCATTGGTGATCATTTTCCAACAATCCATCGACTCTGGATCAGTTCCTATGGGCTGGAGGGTAGCTAATGTAACGCCACTTTTTTAAAAAGGAGGGAGAGAGAAAGCAAGTAATTATAGACCGGTTAGCCTGACATCAGTAGTGGGGAAAATGTTGGAATCAATCATTAAGGATGAAATAGCAGCCCATTTGGAAAGCAGTGACAGGATCGGACCGAGTCATCATGGATTTATGAAAGGGAAATCATGCTTGACGAATCTGCTGGAATTTTTTGAGGATGTAACTAGTAGAGTGGACAAGGGAGAACCAGTGGATGTGGTGTATTTGGACTTTCAAAAGGCTTTTGACAAGGTCCCGCACAAGAGATTTGTGTACAAAATCAAAGTGCATGGTATTTGGGGTAATATACTGACATGGATAGAGAACTGGTTCAATTGGAACCAGGAAGCAGAGAGTCGGGATAAACGGGTCCTTTTCAGAATGGCAGGCAGTTACTAGTGGGGTGCCGCAGGGCTCAGTGCTCGGACCCCAGCTCTTTACAACATACACTCTATTCTTTCATCCAAATCGTTAATGTAATATCTCCAAGTTTGCAGATGATACTAAACTGGGTGGTGGTGTGAGCTGTGAGGAGGATGCTATGAGACTGCAGGGTGACTTGGACAGATTAGGTGAGGTGGCAAATACATGGCAGATGCAGTATAATGTGGATAAATGTGAGCTTATCCATTTTGGGGGCAAAAACACAAAGGCAGACTATTATCTGAATGGCGGCAGACTAGAAAAAGGGGTGGTGCAACGAGACCTGGGTGTCATGGTTCATCAGTCACTTAAAGTGGGCACACAAGTACAGCAGGCGATAAAGAAGGCAAATGGTATGTTGGCCTTCATAACTAGGGGATTTGCATATATGAGCAGGGAGGTCTTACTGCAGTTGTACAGGGCCTTAGTGAGGCTTCACCTGGAATATTGTGTTCAGTTTTGGTCTCCTAGTCTGAGGAAGAACGTTCTTGCTATTGAGGGAGTGCAGCGAAGATTCATCAGACTGATTCCATGGATGGCTTGACTGACATATGAGGAGAGACTGGATCAACTGGGCCTTTATTCACTGGCATTGAGAAGGATGAGAGGGGATCTCATAAGAACATAAGAATTAGGAACAGGAGTAGGCCATCTAGCCCCTCGAGCCTGCTCCACCACCCAACAAGATCATGGCTGATCTGGCCGTGGACTCAGCTCCACTTACCCGCCCACTCCCCGTAACCCTTATTGGTTAAAAATCTATCGATCTGTGATTTGAATGCATTCAATGAGCTAGCCTCAACTGCTTCCTTAGGCAGAGAATTCCACAGTTTCACAACCCTCTGGGAGAAGAAATTCCTTCTCAACTCGGTTTTAAATTGGCTCCCCCGTATTTTGAGACTGTTCCCCGACCAGTGGAAACAACCTCTCTGCCTCTATCTTGTCTGTCCCTTTCATTATTTTAAATGTTTCTATAAGATCACCCCTCATCCTTCTGAACTCCAACAAGTAAAGACCCAGTCTACTCAATCTATCGTCATAGAAGCATATAAGATTCTGACGGGACTGGACAGGTTAGATGCGGGAAAAATGGTCTCGATGTTGGGGAAGTGCAGAACCAGGGGACATAGTCTTAGGATAAGGGGTAGGCCATTTAGGACTGAGATGAGGAGAAACTTCTTCACTCAGAGTTGTTGACCTGTGGAATTCCCTGCCGCAGAGAGTTTTTGATGCCAGTTCATTGGATATATTCAAGAGGGAGTTAGATATGGCCCTTACGGTTAAGGGGGTCAAGGGGTATGGAGAGAAAGCAGGAAAGGGATACTGAAGGAATGATCAGCCATGATCTTATTGAATGTCGGGCAGGCTCCAAGGGCCGAATGGCCTACTCCTGCACCTATTTTCTATGTTTCTATTAGCCCCCAGAGTTAAATTTTGAAATAATCTTCTCAAAAAATAGATCTAAAATAATCATATTTTTCAGTTCCCTACGTTCCTTCCCTTGCTGCACTGTAGGTCACTTGGTACTAAGGAACAGGAACAAATTAATTTTTCCTTCCCATAAAGCCTTCTGAGGCCAACCAGTTGAAGAATCGTTCCAACTTAAAAATTAGGGATATATTTATGTCCCTTTCTTTCAACCAACATTTGATCCAATCACCGTTTCATCTTTTAATGAGCAATCAAACCATGACATGAGATGGTTGAGTTTTTGAGTTACTACACTGAAAATTTGCTTGGGTTCAGTATCATCGGCCACTCCTGTAAGTGGACCTCACATTTCCAATGATCTGGAGAGCACCTTTTCTGCCCAATATTTTGATAAATGGGAGCAAGATACGGGGATTGTAACTGAAAACCTTTACTCTACTCTTATTATTGTAATATGTTGCACGTTGCCCATAATTCACCTCACTTTGAAAGCAAACTTGACGTTCACTCTACCAAACCCAAAATTCAGGCTTTTGAACCAATTGGTTTATTTATATCAGGCAGGTGAATGAACAGTCAATAGTATAACTAGCAAAAATATTTCTCTACCCTCTTCAATAAATAAACAAATTAAGATGCTGTTGTTTTCTCACTAAACTGATTTTAAATAGTAGTTTACCTAAGGTAACCACAATCCAGCCTAACTACCTGGCTGAACAGGCACCAACTGTATCAACGCACAGCACTGTAGCTATATTGGCTGAGAGACAAAACTGACTGGGCTGGCTTCTGGTGCCCAATATAATTCTGTACGAGGAGGATTCTGATAATTGAGCTATCATTCAATGAGATCTCCAGCCAGTCAGTGATGCTGTCCATTTTTGTAAGGTCTCAAACGGTTGCCAGTCAAAGTCAGTATCTCGGGCTGGAGCCTATCTTTTGACCTGTGTCCAGGTGGCTTGTGAACACCCGAGCAGCCATTTCGAACAAAAGCAATAGGTGATTACATCGTACATAATTACATAAGAACAAACAGCTATTCATTAATATTGAATGTAGGAAATCTTTGACAATGGTATAAGATGCTCGTCATTGAATGTGATAACTCTGGCCAATTGGCATTTTAAACTTGGTATTCTCAGCCTTACCTTTTTGTGCTTATGAAGAACACAGCAGCCAGCTCACCTGGAACTGAATGTGTTTTCCTGAAAAATCCTTTGTGAGACCTTGGGTGTTGATCAGCACAGAATGCAATTAAATTTGAATATAGACAAAAAATAGATATTTTTATCAATGCACAATTGTTGAGTTGTTAAAGGGCTTGTAATTTTTTTTCCTCAATGTGAAAATTTTCCATGAAGCAATTGAGAAGGCATTTGATGCGGTCAGTCACAAGATACCTTTTCTGAAGTGAAAGCTGTTGGCATAAAGGAGGAAGTAGTAAATTGGATAATTTCTCGAAATAGTGGGAAATATCAAATGTTAGTGACAGTAATTCTAATTGAGCAGTTGGTATGAGCAGGATATCTCAAATTGTAAACTATAAACATCCTAAATGTGCACATTAAACTCTGCAGAGTGTTCATAGCGAAGGAATAAAATTCAAGTACTTACCAGATGAGCTGTAAGTGAAAGCTAACACTGAACCATGTAAGGTTATGCATATTGCATGCTTAAAAATACTAAACGTTCCAAATTGAAGAGTTTATTGTAAGTGTACGTAAGGAGAGAAGAAACGGGTCTGATTGTAATAGTTTACCAAACATTGCAAGAGTTGTATTGCAGAGTAACATTGGCAAAGGTAAATAAAATATTGGGTGGATAAGCAGATTGCTAGAATACAAGTTTAAGGAAATTATACTTAATTATTCTTGTGACCTCATGAGTATTGTCTGGTTATTGTCACCATGTCTAGGAAACATATGGTTTAATTGAGTAAATACACTGTGTGGTGTGTAATTGTCAATCAAAAATGTCTCCGAGTCAATGCCTAACCTTTGCTCAGTTTACGTGGATTCAATATAGAAATTCATTATAGCCAAGGAATGGGCGGTATCAGTAGAAAAGTTGGAGAATTAGTGCCAGGCACACATGCTTTAGACTACACGAAAATTCATGCTCACTGCTCAATAAAATGATTGGAGTCCTAAATCAAGTCTTAAAACCAAAGCTTAAAGGGTGGACCAATGTCGGGTGCAGTTTAATTGCAACTCATCATTGCCATGGGCTTTTTTCACTAATGAAAGGGGCAGTTCATTGATGCTGTAGCATCTCATTCTCGACATTGCTGGCTATGGAGCAGCCTCAGCAAACAGGAGTGGGTGAAGGAGCCGGAGGGCTGAACCAGGTGTGCTCATGACAGGTCCATGCCCCCAGGGAGAGAGCCCGCAGATGCTCCGATGAAGCATTGGAGGCAAAAGTTTTCGCTGTGGAGAGACGGAGGGCGGTGCTCTACCGGCAAGTGGCAGGGAGGCCCTTGCTGCAAGTCTTCTGCACCATGTGGAGGGAGGTAGTGCAGTACGTCTCGGGCAACACTGTGGTCCCCAGGACCCCCACACAGTGCAGGAAGGTATTTAACGAGCTCACTTGGGTGGTCAGAGTGAATGAATGCTTCATCAAATGCTACATACCACCATCTGTATCACAATCTTCACACACTGCCCAAAGCACCACAACCCCAGCACTCGCCCACCAACAATCTCTAGCTACCAATACTCATACCCACATCTCTCACCTTGCACACAGTGACAGTTATTCAGCTATGGCTGGCACAAGGGTCATTAGTTATTAGAATTCATGTATAGGTTTATAGATAAATTTATTCATGGTGTTTGGAATATTTTGTAGTCTCTCATTTCACCTTTGCGCCCAGGAGAATGCTGTGATACGCCATGACACAAGGATTGTATGATGGGGATGTGGTGAACTACAGGGATCTGGGGTTTCATTCATGTGAATCGGAGTCTGATGAGCAGATCACGGACAACCCGTCCAGAAGACTGATTGTCTTGCTGCCTTCTCCCTCCCTCCTGTTCCTTCTCCTCTGCCTCACCCTCCTCCTGAGGTGGTCCCGTAATCCCTGCTGGCAAGGGTTGCGCCCTCATGATGGCCAAGTTGTGGACCATACAGCAGATCACCACGAAATGGTATTCCCGCTCTGGCGAGTACTGGAGGGCTCCTCCTGAGCAATCATGACAGCGGAACCGTTGCTTCAATAAACCAATGGTTTCCTTGACAATGTTCCTGGTGGCAACATGGCTCTCATTATATGAGTGCTGGGATTGTGGAGAGGAGTCATGAGCCAGGTGGAGAGCAGATAGCCCTTGTCTCAGAGCAGCTTGACATGGTGGCTGGAAGAGCATTGGCACACCAGTCTGGCTCAGGATGAAGGCATTGTGGCTGCTGCCAGGATAGTGGGCATTGACGGTAAGGATTTGCGGTCTGTAGTCGCACACCTACTGCACATTAAGTGATTGGTGGCCTTTGCGATTAAGGAAGATCTCAGGATTATTATGTGGTGCCCGCAAAGTCACGTGGGTGCAGTCGCTAGCGCCCTGCATCCAGGGAAGCCTGCTATCCTGGCAAAACCACATGCACGCTCATCCTGCTTCTCTCTGGCAATCGGGAAGCCAATGTAGTCCTTTCTCTTGCTGTAGAGAGCCTCTGCCCTCCTGGTTGCAGCGATGGATGGTGAACTATGAGATGTTGGCTATGTCTCCTGTTGCAGACTGGAAAAATCCACTGGCAAAAAAAATTGAGGGCCACAGTGACCTTGACTGCCACTGGAAGAGCAGTGGACACCCTGGTCTGAGGCTGGAGGTCTGGTTGCAAGAGCTGGCAGAGTTCTGTGACTACCTCCTTAGTGAAGTGCTTAATTGATAGTAGGAGAAGTGCTCTTGGAATACCTTCAAAGGATAAGACCACCTGTTCAGAGCCCTGATGTCCCTCCTCCTCCCTCTGCGCACATGTTCCCATCTTTCTCGCTGCCTACGCTCCCTCTTGTCATAGACCCTGGAGGACGTGGTGGCATGCCAGTACAGCCCCCATTAATGTTACCAAGTGTGGCAGTTTGAATCTTTGAAGATTAAATGTAGTTACTTTTTAGTTGCCAGACAACTCCTGATACAAAAGAACCTTTAAATTACTGAAACGTTTGCAGTGGGTGAATGTAAGAAAAAAGCACTGAAACTGCACTAACCTGACAGCAGTGAGTGACTGCTGATGCTCTCTTTAAATAATATCCCAGGAGCTGGCTTCCTGGTGCTGCACACCAGCTCTCCCTGTCAGTGTTTACTCCAGGTGGTGAGGTAAGTGGTGAGAATCAATTTTCCAAATCGGGCAGTCAGTGAACGATGCACACTCACTGATATCATGATCTACCTGGCGTTGACGTTCCCGGCGATGCTTCTTACCGCCGGTGCTTTGGCGGGGGGGGGACCAGATTTGGCGTGGTGCTGGATTTTGCCTCACCCCAGTGATACTGGTCTAGCGCCCGTGCTAACAGGACAAAGCTTTCCCCCATAGAATAGTACAGCACAGAAGGAGGCCATTTAGCCCATCTAATCTGCACCGACTCTTTCGAAGAGCAATCAAATGCCTTTTGAAAGTCCATAGATATAACATCACTGCACTGCCCTTATCCACCATCTCTCTTATCCCATGAGAACACTCAATCAATTTAGTCAAACACGATTTGCCCTTAACAAATCCATGCTGGCTCTTTATTCGTTCATGCTTGTGGAAGTGGCTGTTAATTTTCTCCTGGATTATTGTGTCTAAAAGCTTCCCCACCACCGGTGTTAAACTGACTGGCCTGTAATTGTCAGGTTTATCCTCCTCCCTTTTTTTTGAACAAAGGTGTAAAATTTGTAATCCTCCAGTCCTTTGGCACCACCTGTGTTTAAGGAAGATTGGAAGATTGTGGCCAGCACTTCCGCAATTTCTACTCTTCCCTCAGCAATTTAGGATGCATTCCCTGTGGACCGGGTGACTTACCCACTTTAAATACTGCCAGCCTTCCTAGTACCTCCTCTTTATTTTTTATCTCATCCAGCATCCTGGCAACCCCCTCGTTTATTGTAGCTTTGGCAAAGTCCTCTTCCTTGGTAAACACCGATGCAAAGTACTCATTTAGTATCTCAGCCATGCCTTCTTCCTCCACCAATAGTTCTCCATTTTGGTCCCTAATCAACCGCACCGCTCCTCTGACAAACCTTTTACTGTTAATATGCCTATAGCAGACCTTTGGATTCCCTTTTATGTTAGCCGCCAATCTACTCTCGTACTCTCTTTTTGCCACTCTAATTTCCTTTTTCACATGTCCTCTGGACTTTTTATATTCAACCTGATTCACCATTGTATTATTAAGCTGAAATCTGTCATATGCCCCCGTTTTCTGTTTCGTCCTCCCTCCTTTGTCATCAATGAAGCTCTGGCTTTGGTTGCCCTCCCATCCCTCTTATGGGAATGTACCTATACTGTACCCGAACTATCTCCTTTTTAAAGGCCGCCCATTGGTCCATTACATTTCTATCTGCCAGTCTTTGACTCCAATTTACCCGTGCCAGATCACCCCTCAATTCGCTGAAATTAGCCATCCTCCATGTCCTTCTCCATAACTAATCTAAACCGTACGATACTATGAACAATATTCCTGAGGTGCTCCCCGACTGTGACATTTTCCACTTGACCCTCTTGCTTCCCCAGGACTAGATCCAGCAACACCTCGTTCTTTGTTGAGCAGGAAACGTACTGATCCAGAAAATTCTCCTGAACACACTTCAGAAGTTCCTCCCCTTTTCTGCCCTGAACACAATCACTGCCACATTAAATACTGAGGTAGTTAAAGGCTCCAATTATCACTACTCTATAGTTCTTGCACTTCTCAGTAATTTCTTTGCAAATCTGCTCCTCTAACTCCTTCCCACTATTTGGCGGCCTATACAATACACCAAGTAGCATAATAGCTCCTTCATTGCTTCTTACCTCCAATCAAATATATTCTGTCTCTGACCCCTCAAAGACATTGGGCGAAAATTTCGACAGATTTGCGACCGGTTTTTCGTCTGGGCGAAGCGCAAAAACTCCTTTTATGGGGGCTAAACGAGTCGCACAACATTGTGCTCCCAACCGGAAATTTCGGCTGTGGTTTTGCAACGGCACTAAAACTTGCTGCCAGCCCGATGTTTCCACCATTTGGGTGATGACGTCAATCGGCATGCAACGCTGCACTATCCCCCTGGGTGGAAAATTCAGCGATATCACCCGATTTCCCGTCCACCAGCAAACCCGCCAGAAAAAAATCATTCGGACCCAGGGCGCACCTGGCGCTAACGGCGATATCTTGAAAACGGAGCAGAAGTTCAGTGTATCGAAGAATTTGGAGAAGTTTTACACAGTGAAGTTTTATGTGAGTTTATAGTTCATTTTAAGAGATATTTAAGGACATAAAAAAAAATGGGGGCTATACTATGTCAGCCATTATTCCTGGTTGCTTTTTCTATGCAGCGTCGAGCTGGAAGAACGCTTAATGATCATTTTGAGCGTAATCGCAGACATATTGGGAGGAGGCTTTACCCCTCACGAGTTTACAGGCAACAGCGCTCATACCTGCAGCTCTCTGAGGCACAGTACATTAGAAGGCTGCACTTCCGAAAAGAGGTGGTCACAGATATGCCAGCTCAAAGGCAGACCGACAGCCTACCAGCGGCAACAGGTCTGCACTGCCCCTCGAGGTGAAGGTGACTGGGGCACTTGCCTTCTATGCCTCCAGCTCCTTTCAGGCATGAGTAGGGGACATATGCTCCCTCTCGCAGTACGCTACACATTGCTGCATTCGCCAGGTTGACTACTACATTGCACGCACGCAGTTCCCAATGACCAAGGAGGCCCAGAATGAGAGGCCTGTAGGTTTTGGACGAATTGCTGGCTTCCCCAAGATTCAGAGTGCCATTCACTACGCATATTGTCCTGCGAGCACCTTTACTCAATCCAGACGTTTACTGAAACCGAAAGGGATTCCACTCCATGGACATACAGATCGTCTGCGACCATACTTAGCACGTCATGGCAGTCAATGCCCAATATCCAGGGTGCATCCATGATGCTTTGATCTTGCATGAGAGCACTGTCTCATGCATGTTACAGCGTCAATCACAAGGCCAGAGCTGGATGCTGGGGAACAAAGGTTACGGCCTCGCTACCTGGCTCATGACCCTCCTCCGTAACCCTCAGACAGAAGCCGAGCATTGCTATAATGAGAGCCATATAGCCACACTCAACATCGTCGAACAGACAGTTGGAGTGCTCAAACAGCGCTTCCGATGCCTGGACCATTCGAGGCTGCCTGAAATACACCCCTCAGCAGGTCTCTGAGTTCATTGTGGTGTGCTACACAACTTGGCCATCATAAGGGTCAGGATTTGGCAATGGGACTGCAGGACCACCTCAGGAGAGAGGGGAGGAGGAACCCATGCCACCACCCTCACCACCACCACCGCCACAGCGGAGGCCTCGTGCAATTTTCGCCACTGCAAAAGCCTTGCGTCAGCAGCTCATAATTCAACACTTGAAGAGTTTGACCATTGCCTGGCCACTCTATCCCACCATGTTGACTATTCCCACTCTTGCTCTGCAAATGAGACACTACGCAGAATTTAATAAACATTGTAAACTTGTTAAACTTAATTTTGAAACATAAATTAAATTTGAACTTGAACAGAATTTGTAAACTTTTTAAGCTTTTATAAAATAACAAAACACAACCCCTGCACTGACGGCTAGAGTCCTGCTGTATTGGGGGGAGAGACAATGGAGACACCATGTGTGGATCCACTGGAGAAGCTCGGGGTATGGAAGGCCCGGCTTCTGAGTGGCGAGCCTCTTGCTCGGCATTACCACTCAGGTGATGCGGGTCTGGGTGTGACACTGGGGACTGCAGTGTCACAGAAGGAGGCCATCAATTGCGCGTGGGCATTGACAGCCTCGCAGATTTCTTGGTTAGCACGGATAATCTGTGAACCGACCTCCGTCATGTTTGCAGATAGTGTCGCGATGCTAGCGGAGCTGTCGGGTGAGCTGGACACTCTCCCTGGACAGTCCCACCATGTCCAGTTGTGCGTTCACCTGTCTGTCAGCAGACCCCCTCCTCCCCCGCCCACATGACTGCCTGAGGTGGAGGCTTCCATTGAAAGATTTGGTGCATGCGACTCCTCATCTGGAAATAGAAAACAGACAAGTGGTTAGCAGCAGGGGAGGGGGCAGGGTGACATGAGTAAGGTCACATAGCACAGGCTTATTTGTAGGGCCGCTGCTACTCCATTATATGTAATCGAGAGATGCTGCATCACATTGTCCCAACCCTAGTCCACAGACACTTATTGCCCCAACCCAGCTCGGGGAGTGTGCAGGACTTACCCTCACAACCGATCGGGGTTTCAGCACCCCCACAGGCAGTTGCCCTCCCTGAGGCACCGAGCAGACCAGCCACACTCTCCTCGATGTCTGTCAGAGACATACTTTGGGGTGGATCGCCGCCTGTCCGCCGCTGCTCCTGGTGGTTGTGGAACATCTTTCCCTGCAAAGATGACAATGGGAATGGTTACAAGAGGGCCCATCTGCTCTTGTGGCACACACAGATACCCTCCAAAGCACTTATACCATTCTGTCTGCATTTAATACAGTCTTCTGTTCAATGGTCCTGGAAGTTGCACATGGTTCATGAGGAAGATATCGACGTGCCAAAACATTTTTTAAGATCTCAGAAAGCAATCGTAATAATGTGTAAAGCTCATTCATGGCAAATAAGGTGCAACACAGCCTACCTATACCAACAGCATGAGAACAAATAGTGTGTCAGAATTATACTTTAAATAATGAAGTGCATCAATAAAAATATTACTTACTTCAAAACAACCCTGCAAAGGTCATTAAACCTCTTGCTGCACTGTGTGTGGGTCTCTCGGATGGTGTCGCTATTGGAGACCTCCTCAGATATGCTGGTCCAAATTTTACGAAAAACCGCTGGGAGGGAGTTACTTGCATCCCCCTGTTTAATTCTGCCTATCTCCTTTCCATAGCAGTGACAAGGGCCTCGTTTGCCTCACTGCTGAACTTTCTGGCTTTCTGCCTGCTCCAATCTTCTTCCGTTGTGAATTAAATCTAAAAATGGCTGATTCAGCCCTGCGTGTACTGCGTTTGCGCGGATACTCCCTGACAGCTGACCAGAAACATGGGAGGAAGAAAAAAAATTGCAAAAAAAATAATAAAAATTCGCGCATGTGCAGAAGGTCCAAGTGGTTTTTTTCCACTCACAAATTTCAGCTCCGGCGCACAAATTCAGTTGTACAACGCTGGATTTATCGCTGTCGCTAACGTTCTTGACCGTTTGCTGAATTTTGCAAGCTCTGGCGGTAATGGTAACCCAGCGGTTTAAAAAAAAATATTTGCTGCAATTATCGCCCAGAAACGGGCAAAATCACTAAAACCCAAAATTCTAGCTCATTCTATGGGGCCAAGTTTCGGCCTGAGTTCCTGTTTTTTTAGAGCAACTGGTTTAGAATGGAGTATCTTAGAAATTGCAATTCTCGGCATTTAGTTTGCTCCAGTTCTAGTCAGTTAGAACAGTTTCAGTTTGGAACAGATTTCTTTTTCAAAAGAGGGCGTGTCCAGCCACTTACGCCAGTTTAAAAAGTTTAGGCAGTAAAAACATACTCCAAACTAACTTAGAATGGAGTAAGTGTAGATTTTTGTGCGCTCAGAAAATTAGGCATAGGTTACAAATCAGGCGTAGGAAATGGCGGGGGGGGGGGGGGGGCTAAAAAAGGGAAGTTTACAAACATTAAACACTTCAGTTTTACAAATAAAGAGCCATCATCAATAATAAATGATAAATAAATCAATAAATCAACCAATAAATCAATCAAAAAAATTAAAAAATAAAATATAAAAAAAATAATAAATCAATAAATAAAAAATTAAGTTTCTACTCACCTACTGCAGCACCAGGAGCCCTCCAACAACATGCTGGGATGGGGCCGCCCCAGTGTGAGAGGAGGGGGGAGAGGGAGAGAGGAGGGGGAAGGGATGGGGAAGAGGGAGAGAGAGGAGGGGGAAGGGATGGGGAGCGGGTGGGTAAGTGGAGCTGAGTCCACGGCCAGATCAGCCATGATCTTTTTAAATGGCGGAGCAGGCTCGAGGGGCTAGATGGCCTACTTCTGTTCCAGCCACTTGCGTCTGTTTTGCAAGTTTAGGCAACGAAAACTTACTCCAAACTAACAGAATGGAATAAGTGTAGATTTTTGTATGCTCAGAAAAACCTTGCCTACACTTATAAATCAGGCGTAGGGAACGAGAGATTGGGGGTGGGAGGGAGGGATGGGGGAGAGGGAGAGAGGAGGGGGAAGGGATGGAGGAGAGGGAGAGAGGAGGGGGAAGGGATGGGGGAGAGAGGAGGGGGAAGGGATGGGGGAGAGGGGAGGGGGAAGGGATGGGGGAGAGGAGAGAGGAAGGGGAGGGGGAAGGGATGGAGGGGGGAGAGAGAGAGGAGGGGGAAGGGATGGGGGAGAGGGAGAGAGGAGGGGGAAGGGATGGGGGAGAGGGAGAGAGGAGGGGGAAGGGATGGGGGAGAGGGAGAGAGGAGGGGGAAGGGATGGGGGAGAGGGAGAGAGGAGGGGGAAGGGATGGGAGAGAGGGAGAGGAGGGGGAAGGGAGGGGGAGAGGGAGAGAGGAGGGGGAAGGGATGGGGGAGAGGGAGAGAGGAGGGGGAAGGGATGGGGAGAGGGAGGGAGGAGGGGGAAGGGATGGGGGAGAGGGAGGGAGGAGGGGGAAGGGATGGGGGAGAGGGAGGGAGGAGGGGGAAGGGATGGGGAGAGGGAGGCGGTGGGAGGGAGGGAAGGGGGCGGAGAGAGAGAGAGAAGGGGGGAGAGAGAGGGGGGGAGAGAGAGAGAGGGGGGAGAGAGAGAGAGAGGGGGGAGGGAAGTGGGGGAGAGAGAGAGGGGGGAGGGAAGGGGAGGGAGAGAGAGGGGGGGAGGGAAGGGGGGGGAGAGAGAGAGAGAGAGGGGGGAGGGAAGTGGGGGAGAGAGAGAGAGGGGGGAGGGAAGGGGAGAGAGGGGAGGGGAGGGGGGGAGAGAGAGAGGGGGGAGGGAGGGGGGGGAGAGAGAGAGGGGAGGGAAGGGGGGAGAGAGAGAGAGGGGGAGAGAGAGAGGGGGGAGGGAGGGGGGGGAGAGAGAGAGGGGAGGGAAGGAGAGAGAGAGAGGGGGGAGAGAGAGAGGGGGGAGGGAAGGGGAGAGAGGGGAGGGGAGGGGGGAGGGAAGGGGGGGGAGAGAGAGAGGGGGGAGGGAAGGGGGGGAGAGAGAGAGGGGGGAGGGAAGGGGGGGGAGAGAGAGAGGGGGGAGGGAAGGGGGGGGAGAGAGAGAGGGGGGAGGGAAGGGGGGGGGAGAGAGAGAGGGAGGGGGGGGGGGGAGGGAAGGGGGGAGAGAGAGAGGGGGGGCGGGAAGAGAGCGAGAGGGGGGGCGGGCTGTGAGCGAGAGGGGGGGCGGGCAGAGAGCGAGAGGGGGGGGCGGGCAGAGAGCGAGAGGGGGGCCGGGCAGAGAGCGAGGGGGGGGGAAGAGAGCGAGAGGGGGGGAAGAGAGCGAGAGAGAGGGGGGGAAGAGAGCAAGAGGGGGGGCGGGCAGAGAGCGAGAGGGGGGGGCGGGCAGAGAGCGAGAGAGAAGAGGGGGGAAGGAAGAGAGGGGGGAGAGGGGAAAGGAGAAGGGGGAAGGCTGAATGGATGGGAGCTGAATGGGAGGGAGGTCCAATTCCCGATCTTCGCCTGATGAGCCCATTCGGCCAGGGCTAGGGTCGGGCCCCTCCCACGCAACCTCGGGGGCCTGGAGCTACTGCACATGTGCGCACACTAGCGCGCATGTGCAGAGGTCTCGGCACTATTTTCAGCGCCAGGACCTGACCCCGCCCCTGACCCCGCCCCTGACCCCTTGTGCTGCGCTACGCCGAGCACGTAGACGTCCTGAGGAGACCGGAGAATCACAAGGTAAGTTTCCGGCGCCCTTTTTCTTCCAGAAAGTCGTCGCACCTTATGGAGATGTGCCGTTTTTCCAGAGGGCGGAAACTTGGGCCCATTGATGTAGCGAAGATTTTTTCTGTAAAATCAGAGGACGTGATTATGAACCAAAATCTCAAATTCAACTCACATAATTTCTCCATGCGAATCATTTGACTAAATATAAGTCCCATTTAATGCCGTATATACCGACATACTTGAAGTACTCAGGAAATTGGCTAATTCCCAGTTCTTCAAAGCGTAGAGGAATTTGGACAGGAAGAGATGAGCAATGGTCATATTTGGTTCTGAAGTAATTCTGGGTGATGGATAAATCTGAATGGCCATTTTACTTTTCCCTGCTTTATTATCTGTTATTTTAGTAACGTAGCTCAGACTATCAATATATTTACAATTATGGGGCAAGCTTAGTAATTAAAAAAGTTCGTTGCAGGTTTATTCTTTCTTTGTAGGAGAATAGGTTAATGTCTGGAGAAACGGATACAAGCTGCCAAGTTCAGTGAGCATGTGGCAAGTGGATTTCGGCTTGGTGTGATGGCCTGTTCTACAGCTTTGTTGATCTGTTTTTTAAAAAATCATTGGCTTGGTAACATTTATGTAACTCTGTTTTGATTGTGCACATGATGCATTTTATGCAAGCATTTTACAAGATTTTTTTTGTGGAAAGTAATTTCTCTGTAGGGGAGGCCACTTGCATTCATTGATGTGGATAATTAGATGTGAAGAAAATGTACTTCTTGCATACGAGAAGGATAGATTCCCCTAACTGGTGTATACATCTATATACCATACCTTGTGAGAAGGTCCTAAGTTGGATCCTTTACATAATTCATACACTGTGTATCATACCACAGACCTCTGAAATCCTCAGCTCATCTTATTAACAAAGTTATAGGCTGAAGGCTTTCAGATTTCTGGACCGATTTTCCTGTCTAGCTTTCAAAGTATGTGCATTGAAAAATCTTAAAGAAAATATCTGTAGAGATGAATTCCTATACGTTTCTAATGCTGATTATCAGCCAGAATTGTGACCATACATAATTACAAGTATTTTCAACAAACTGTTCATACAATATAAATTAATTTGTCTCTTGTCAGTTATAACCAAGCTCTAGTTTTGTCCTGTGTATCAGTTTTAATTGAGATTTTGTTTAAAACTTCCAAGAATACTTTATCTTTTATTTTATAAGACTAAACATCTGTGGGAAAATATGAAGGGGGAGGGCGAGCTTTGAGAAACTGTCAGCTAAACTCTTTGATTCTCTTTCAGCTTATGCATTTTAGTTTAATTTCCACATTTAAGTTGCATACAAATATTTTTGGTGTACTGGAGAGCAGATGTGAGAAATTGAAATAGGCCATGGTAGACACATTTCCATAGCAATTGAAAGAGGTCCATAGAACTAAATCTTGTGAGGCTTGCAAAATTAATGAAATGCATATTGTCAAAGCTATCAAATTTCAGGCAAAAACTGACTCCAAATAACCAATGAGAATTTGCGAAGTGTTTTTTAAAATTAAAATGTGCACACTAATGACAACTATATTGTCACAAAATTGGGTGCATGTAGCTTAATTCTGCATTTGACCTACTGCATAGGATTCAGTTCAGTTCTCCTTTTCATTTTAATGTACAAATTTCAATGTGGATTTATTATTTGTTTTGAAAAAAGAATAATTGCATTTCTGAAATTCTTAATGGCTTGGATGTGTTTAATTCTTGAGATGAAAATCCATCTATTCCTGGGTTTGTGATTGTTTCCAAACTTTTCATAGGTGAAAATGCTCCATATTAATTTTATGGCAATTTTTTCTGATTTTTGTTCTGGTATCTTTGTTCTTGTAAACAGCAGCATTTTCTTGCTTCATGAGAGATTGTAGCCTGACTTGTCAGTCAAAGAATACCAAGAGGTCATGTCATGATTGTACATCCTAACAATATTGATGGGATTTTCTTACAGCAGAAAACTATAAGGAACATTCCTTCTGAGCCACATAGGCGGTTTAGACTTCTCGCCAAGTTGGAAATCTTGGTCATTGATACTTCTGTTGCTGCCTTTCTTTAACTTGCACTTTGGCAAATGGGTTTTGTCGAAAGCTTCAGAAATGGCTCTGACTTCTGGAAAAAAAATGAGTGTGCAATCTTAAACTCCCTGTCTGCCAATCACCATTTAATTATATGCAGTTCTTCTCAAAAACTCCCTGGAATTAAGTCTCTGTTCTGGTGTGGTCTGATTCTTGTAATATGCGCATTTCATCACAATGACCCCATTTTGTTGTATCTTAAAGTAGATTTCAGTTGTCCAGAATTTGAGAACACAAATTCATCAACTTCAGTTTGAATCATTTCAATGTCGGTCTGCACCTATGCATTATTTGGAGTTGGCTTGACCATCAATTTTAATGCAATTTTTCACTAAAATTGAGGTTCACAAAAATTTCAAGTTAAGCATTTAATGTAGCTGAAAATCTTGCTTCTCATTATTTGATCGTATTTAATATTTACTTTCCCAGAAAATTATTTTGTGTTGTATTTCTTGTCTATGTAGTATTGACCAACTTAGCTTGTTTCCTGCATCCCATGTTATTTTGTAGGTGTAAAGCTGTAATTGACAGTAATGGCCATCGCATAAGCTGTGAACACTTTATTGTGGATGATAGCTATCTACCCGAGAAGCATACTAAAAACGTACAATACAGGTAAATGTTTTTTTTGCAATAAGAACTGTGCCATAACAATCTTGACATCTGTATTCATAATCATAACAGATATCTATATTCTAATCCTGCTGAATGTTAGATATATATTCCTTTCTGTGAAATTCAAGGAACACTTTAACTAAATTGTAATTAAAAACTCATGATAGTTTCGTAAAAATACATTTTCTTCAATTTTACACAGAGGAAACCCCATCCTGTCTTGTAATGTGGAAATGTATGACAAAACTTGTTAGCTTTAACGATGGTAATGAAAGGTACAGCAGTAAAATCCAAACCTGGAAAACTATAATATAGTAATAAATGGAAGCGAGAAAAGTATGCATTAAAAATAACTTCAGCCTTGAAGTATGTTACAAGGTTATAATGTACT